>NC_053117.1:40304571-40339571 GCF_010015445.1 Perca fluviatilis | reverse complement strand
CATTGAAGTGGCTTTAAACATGTACGGAAATCAAGAACTGCGTCCCATTCAGGGGGCTTTAAACATGTACGGAAATCAAGAACTGCGTCCCATTCAGGGGGCTTTAAACATGTACGGAAATCAAGAACTGTGTCCCATTCAGGGGGCTTAAAACATGTACGGAAATCAGGAACTGTGTCCCATTCAGGGGGCTTAAAACATGTACGGAAATCAAGAACTGTGTCCCAGCCAGGGGCGGACTCGTCCCTGGCACTTTCGTCCGTTACTGGCCCAATTTCAGAAAGGGACATTATGCGCTTTATAATTGCCAAAATCAAGCTCACATGAGATTAGGGCAGCAGCAGCATGACGCGCACTTACAGGCTTTCATAATTACATAATACACACACTGAAGCAATTCATAACTAGCATGGCACCATCTTAGAATAGAATGGACATGCTTGCATATTTAAAACATATTACTACATACTTAAACACCCAAAACACCAAAGTACAAAGACATAAAGGAGCAGACACAAGCTTTTATTTTGAAAAGTAGAAGCCCGACAGCACCAGAAGGGAGGCTCCAGGCTGCAGCCGTACAGTCTAGCATATTTTTGTCAAACTAGTGTTTTTTCTTTTTTCCAGCGGCCCAAATCGGCCCCATGAGTTCATCGGCCCTTCTGGTATTTGCCAGAACTGCCAGATTGCCGGGAGCTATGCAGGGAGCTGGAAACATGTACGGAAATCAAGAACTGTGTCTAGTTTTTTTGCTACAACGGGGGCGAGAAAAATAAAGATAGATTTATGTAGATTTATACTTTTGGAGCTTCTGGCTTTAACGAGGTCTCCTTCGCTAACAGATTTGTTGTTGAGATGTACATAATTCCTAAAAAAAGACATCCTAAAACACATGATGTCTTGAACATGCAGAACATTTTGAATAATACAGGATCAACATAATTTCCTTTACGTAAATAAAGACACTTAACACCATAAATTGTTGCAGAAAAACTCACCAGAAGGCATGAATGAATTGAAGTGTTTGACGCTCCAAATTTTGGTTATAATTTACGCCCTTGAGCTCGTTAATGATGTTGATCAGGCAGACTCTGGATTTATGGGCTATGCACTTCCTGTATATTATTAATGTCTCGGCACACAACACTAAGAGCTGGATCGATAATTTTCGGCTAGATTTAACTGTAAAGACCGCTACACTTAAAGGTGCCCTGCCACACAAAACCATTTTTACTTGCAATTTTTGAAATATGTCCGGTCCATATGTGTGTTTGTGTTATGTTATGAATGTGAAAATGAACTGCTACCTCCTCTGTCAGCTCTACACACTGAACAGAAATAAGCAGAGAAATCAGACCAATCACAAAAGCTGGTCAGTGTGACATCATGATGCCTGAGCTCATTACTATTCATGAGCTCGCCCAGTTGGGCTGGGTAAAGCATTCTGACAGCCAGGCTCTCATCAGCTGTTAGCCAATCAGATTCAAACAGCTTAGCTTGTTGAATATTAATGAGAACTGGCAGAAATCGAGCCGAGTCTTCCTGCAGGCTTTCTATACCGCGCTAGAATGGCTTGAAACAAGGTAACCAAGGTTACAGAGTCCATGGTAGACCTTCAGACATCACCACAAAGTAATGAAATAGGTGTGGCAGGGCCCCTCTAACTGTCATGTTACCGGCCGGCTGGAGCCTAATTTCTTTGGATATTATACGAATTGGTGTGCATAACTTTTCGTACAATATCATACAAACCCATTCATGAGAATGTGATTTAGGTTTCCTCCCATTTACAGCAGCTATATGCACTATTTAAAGCCAATTGACAATAAAAAAAGATGCCTAAACTCTGTACATCATTTGGGAAAAAACATGATTATTGGCGAGGAATTGGCGAGAATCATCCTGTAGCTCCGACATCCTGTTTTGTATTTTAATGTTCTCCTCCAACTGTCTTCATCAACCTTAAACCCAGCAAATATTAAGGAGTTTCACTGCTGACACCTTCCCGTCTGCAGTTTGGCTCATTTTATCTGGTCCAATGGTAAAACCAGGGATGCACCGAATCCAGGATTCGGCTTCAGATTCGGCTGAATATTTGGGCTTTTTGACGGGGTTCTGGTTTCTGCCAAGCCTTAGAATTTTTTCCCAGGGAACCGAACCCTACGCTTGCACTACGGCGCGCTACGCTGGTCGCCGTAGTGACGGCGCCGTTGATTACAGGAAGGTGTTTACGTAGGTGGAGCGCTCAATGCAGCAGGCTGTGAGGAAGTGGACATGGATCAGGTGAGCAGTAGGCTGTGAGAAAGTGGACATGGATCTGGTGAGCAGTAGGCTGTGAGGAAGTGGACATGGATCTGGTGAGCAGTAGGCTGTGAGAAAGTGGACATGGATCTGGTGAGCAGTAGGCTGTGAGGAAGTGGACATGGATCTGGTGAGCAGTAGGCTGTGAGGAAGTGGACATGGATCTGGTGAGCAGTAGGCTGTGAGAAAGTGGACATGGATCTGGTGAGCAGTAGGCTGTGAGAAAGTGGACATGGATCTGGTGAGCAGTAGGCTGTGAGAAAGTGGACATGGATCTGGTGAGCAGAAAAAGTTGTTGTTTGGCAGCACTTTCAGTCAAAAGAAGGCCATTCAAGTCGAGCTACATGTTCAATCTGTTCAATGCTGATTGGTCTGGTGGTGGCGACGATCCTAAACCGTTCCTTAGAAGTGGTAGCACCAACTCTGTGGAACAGCCTTCCTATTAACTTACGTTCAGCAGTCTCGGTTGATGCTTTTAGAAAGCAGCTGAAGACACACTTGTTTCAACTCGCTTTGGTCTTATGTTTGTAATTTGGGGTTTTTAGTCTTTTAATATTCATTGGTATTGTATTTGTTTGTTTATTTTCTGTTTTGGATCCTAATGTATTTTAATAAATGTCTTTTGTGTGAAGCACTTTGTGACTCTGTCTGTAAAAGGTGCTATATCAAATACAATTATTATTATTATTATTATTATTATTATTATTATTATTATTATTATAATAAAAAATACACAACATGGCCGCTGTTACAACATCTGGTATGAAACATCCGAAAGAATACGAGTTGTGCATGAAGGAATCAGAATGCAGCAACTTCAGGTACGGCAAAGGAAGGACAGTCCCTGTTTACTTCATTCATGTGTTTACTGGGTTCATGTACTGAGGATGGGAGGAGTCAGCACAATCTCAAACCACTGGATTCAGGATTTGGCCCAACCCCAAAAATCTGGATTCGATGCATCATCCCTAGGCAAAACATTATGCATTGTAGCATTTTTCAGCCGTTTCGGCTCCTTTTCACACCACATTGTTTGCTCTGGTCTGAATCAGTTGATGAGTTGGTGAAACGAACCAAAATGTCTCCCTACGGCAGCTGGTTTAGTCAAAAAATGTGCAGTTCTTAAAGCAGTTTGGTCTGTCTGAGGTCGGATCACATTCTCACCACAAGAGAACTGCTCCGGAGTTAGTTTGAAAGTGTCCCACGCTTGTTTGCTTCGCTGTTGGTGTGCATCCATGTGCAGTGGTGTAGTCTAATGTATATATATACAGTGGGGCAAAAAAGTATTTAGTCAGCCACCAATTGTGCCAGTTCTCCCACTTAAAAAGATGAGAGAGGCCTGTAATTTTCATCATAGGTACACTTCAACTATGAGAGACAAAATGAGAAAAAAAAGGATTTTTAATGAATTAATTGGTAAATTCCTCTGTAAAATAAGTATTTGGTCACCTACTATTTCTGGCTCTCACAGACCTGTAACTTCTTCTTTAAGATGCTCCTCTGTCCTCTACTCGTTACCTGTATTAATGACACCTGTTTGAACTTGTTATCAGTATAAAAGACACCTGTCCACAACCTCAAACAGTCACACTCCAAACTCCACTATGGCCAAGACCAAAGAGCTGTCAAAGGACACCAGAAACAAAATGGTAGACCTGCACCAGGCTGGGAAGACTGAATCTGCAATAGGTAAGCAGCTTGGTGTGAAGAAATCAACTGTGGGGGCAATTATTAGAAAATGGAAGACATACAAGACCACTGATAATCTCCCTCGATCTGAGGCTCCACGCAAGATCTCACCCCGTGGGGTCAAAATGATCACAAGAACAGTGAGCAAAAATCCCAGAACCACACGGGGGGACCTAGTGAATGACCTGCAGAGAGCTGGGACCAAAGTAACAAAGGCTACCATCAGTAACACACTACGCCGCCAGGGACTCAAATCCTGCAGTGCCAGACGTGTCCCCCTGCTTAAGCCAGTACATGTCCAGGCCCGTCTGAAGTTTGCTAGAGAGCATTTGGATGATCCAGAAGAGGATTGGGCGAATGTCATATGGTTAGATGAAACCAAAATAGAACTTGTTGTGTTTGGAGGAGAAAGAATGCTAAGTTGCATCCAAAGAACACCATACCTACTGTGAAACATGGGGGTGGAAACATCATGCTTTGGGGCGGTGTTTCTGCAAAGGGACCAGGACGACTGATCCGTGTAAAGGAAAGAATGAATGGGGCCATGTATCGTGAGAACACATCGCCCTGGCAACGAAGGAGTGGCTTTGTAAGAAGCATTTCAAGGTCCTGGAGTGGCCCAGCCAGCCTCCAGATCTCAACCCCATAGAAAATCTTTGGAGGGAGTTGAAAGTCTGTGTTGCCCAGCGACAGCCCCAAAACATCACTGCTCTAGAGGAGATCTGCATGGAGGAATGGGCCAATATACCAGCAACAGTGTGTGAAAACCTTGTGAAGACTTACAGAAAACGTTTGACCTCTGTCATTGCCAACAAAGGGTATATAACAAAGTATTGAGATTAACTTTTGTTATTGACCAAATACTTATTTTCCACCATAATTTGCAAATTAATTCATTAAAAGTCCTACAATGTGATTTTCTGGATTTGTTTTTCTCATTTTGTCTCTCATAGTTGAAGTGTACCTATGATGAAAATTACAGGCCTCTCTCATCTTTTTAAGTGGGAGAACTTGCACAATTAGTGGCTGACTAAATACTATTTTGCCCCACTGTATGTATGTATGTATGTGTGTGTGTATATATATATATATATATATATATATATATATATATATATATATATATATATATATATATAAAACACACACACACACACACACACACACACACACACACACACACACACACACACACACACACTCAAAGGATTATTAGGACCGCCTGTAAGATTTCTCATTAATGCAATTATCTAATCAACCAATCACATGGCAGCAGCTTCAATGCATTTAGGGGTGTGGTCCAGGTCTAGATGATCTCCTGAACTCCAAACTGAATGTCAGAATGGGAAAGAAAGGAGATCTAAGCAACTTTGAGTGTGACATGGTTGTTGGTGCCAGACGGGCTGGTCTGCTCAGTTACTGGGATTTTCACGCACAACCATTTCTAGGGTTTACAAAGAATGGTCTGAAAAAGGAAAAACATCCAGTATGCTGCAGTCCTGGGGGGGCGAAAATACCTTGTTGATGCTAGAGGTCAGAGGAGAATGGGCCGATCAACTTTGACTCAAATAACCACTCGTTACAACCGAGGTCTGCAGCAAAGCATTTGTGAAGCCACAACACGCACAACCTTGAGGGGGATGGCCTACACCAGCAGAATACTCCACTCAAGGTACCACTCATCTCCACTAAAAATAGGAACATGAGGCTACAATTTGCACGAGCTCACCAAAATTGGACAGTTGCAGACTGTAAAAATGTTGCCTGGTCTGATGAGTCTCGATTTCTGTTGAGACCTTCAGATGGTAGAGTCAGACTTTGGGGTAAACAGAATGAGAACACGGATCCGTCATGCCTTGTTACCACTGGGCAAGCTGGTGCTGGTGGGGGTGTAATGGTGGGGGATGTTTTCTTGGCACACTTTAGGCCCCTTAGTACCAACTGGGCATCGTTTAAATGCCACAGCCTACCTGAGCATTGTTTCTGACCATGTCCATCCCTTTATGACCACCATGGACCCATCCTCTGATGGCTACTTCCAGCAGGATAATGCACCATGTCACAAAGCTCACATCATTTCAAATTGGTTTCTTGAACATGACGATGAGTTCACTGTACTAAAATGGCCCCCACAGTCACCAGATCTCAACCCAATAGAACATCTTTGGGATGTGGTGGAACGGGAGCTTCGTACCCTGGATGTGCATCCCTCAAAAGAATGCTTCCAGCACCTTGTTGAATCAATACCACCAAGAATTAAGGCAGTTCTGAAGGCGAAAGGGGGTCAAACACGGTATTAGTAGGGTGTTCCTAATAATCCTTTAGGTGAGTATATATATATATATATATATATATATATATATGTGTATATATATATATATGTATATGTGTATATGTATATATATATATATATATATATATATATATATATATATATATATATGTATGTGTGTGTGTGTGTGTGTGTGTGTGTTTTAGACATCCTGCTGCACACTAAATGTCCTTTTCTAAGGATAAATAAAGTGAAACTTGAACTTGAACTTTGATGCTAAAATGTGATTTACAAAATAAAGCTGCCTTGCCTTAAAAGAAACGGAAACATCTGCATTATTACTTAAACTGTCTTGTAGAGCTAAAATGTATAAGGCCTTTATTAATTCAATGTATATAGACCTTCAGTACATCATGCATATTCCTAAATAAATTAGGGCAGCCCCCAGTTAAGTGCAGGTTTATGTTCCTGTACTGCAGTTTGAATGGGGGCAGTTAAGTTTGTCATTCAGTTTTAGCCTACTGTACGTCTATGCGGCGTCTTAAACTTCGGCAGATTAATAATAATAACTTTATTCAGGACACAAATGGAAGGTCCATAGTACATTAAAAATGACAATATTTGCAAACATATAGCAATAGATATACAGTACAATCATACAAATTAATAAAAGGTCAACAACCTTCACCTGTAATATACAAACGGGAGCGCCAATGTCTCCGCAGTCTAGATGCATACCTGGCAGAGCTAAAATCAATGTGGGCTAAAGCTTGTATAATTCTGTTTCCTGAGACAGACATTCTACACATATATGGATAAATAAGGTTTCTTATAGGCACACCAACACTAACAAACATTTGACTAGCACTACACCATCTTGGCTGTTTTAGAAGCAGTCTCATGCCATCGTTATACGCTACATTCAGTCTCTGCATGACCGCCACAAGTGGGCAGTATATATATATAATGGTGTACAGAATGCTTTGAATAAAGCTACCTTAACATTAGCAGATCACATGCTAAATTTACGTGCAAACACATTAGCCTGAGTGAGCTTTACATCTTGCGACCAAGAGGGTAAGCTTCGCTTCAGAACTCGAACCTCCTACGGCGCCATTTTGATGCTACAAAGCCATCACCTCCCGTTAGCATCCCATTGACTCCCATTCATTTTGACGTCACTTTGACAGCGAATAACTTTACATCTGAAGCGTTTAAAAACTCTATTTGTCCGTTGTTTATTTCTAAAGAAACACGACAATGTATAAAAGGCTCCATTACCTTGTAACTCACGTTATGGCTCCGTAGCAGACGCTTTTATAACAATAGGCTAACGATTGGGTCATAACCACAAGACTTACTGTCACACAGTAGAGGAATTACCGTATAGTACAGGAGAAGCTCACAGGCAGTTTGGACTTCCATTATCTGTTTAGGTTTAATGACTAATGTTAACTAGCATGTTAGTGATCAGTAATTAGCCTGTGCCTATGTTATCTCCTTACATATACCTACGCTCTCCGTCTCTGTAAGATTGGGAATGATTGAGATTTCTCTCGGCACAGCTACCAGAAGACTTCACACTTTCAGACAGGTTGCTCACGTCACATCTACGTCTTCAAGCTCAGTTGGAGGCTGCTCAGTAACGCTCAGCCAGCACCGGGAAAGAGACTTCTGATATCCTTCACTGGTCTCCGTCCAGAGACACGGGGTCTGGTGGTCCAGTTTATATATACTGTCTATGCTTGTGACACTGTCTGTTGATGTCCTTATCATCTGATAAATCATTAACAATATATTCTGTGGAAGCTCAAAGGCAAGTCACCGGAAACAATAAGGCTGCGTACCAAATCTCATACTTTTTCTTTTTACGTACAGCTGCAGCTGCCCTGACAAAGTACTGTTGCATGCAGAATGCATGAAATCAGGACGTACTTTGTCAGGGCAGCTGCTGTAGGTACTAAAAGTAAAAAGAAAAAGTATGAGAATTGGTATGCAGCCATGATGCTGGCTTGCATACTGCAGAATCCGATGTAGGACATTCTGGTATTTTTGGCATACTGCATATGTATTGGGACATACTAAATCTTTTTCTGGCATACTAAATAGTATGGTAGTAAAGCTACAGTCTATGATTGGAACCCAGGTGAAAAGAAAAGTGGTTTATTTAAAAGTGAATTAACTATTAATTATTGACATAACATATTATGATTAATATTTGAATTATCTTTCGTTACCACTTGATTTTAATCTTTTAAATGTTAAAAGTAAGTCTATATTTTCTAAATGAAATCTATATTTTCTAAATTAAACTTCATAACAAATGAGACGAAAAAAAACTAACTCTGGGTGCGCGGGTTTGTTCGTTTTTCTTCACCGCAACAATCCACATGGGCGGAGTTTAGGCATTACAGGGTTTTCTTAAAATAAAAAATACATATAATTATAAAGTCCTTATAACTTTTAATTTAAAATTAAACGCGATATTGATCAATTAACTGTGTGGACTCCGGGGACTGGAAAAAGATCGTTGTCCAGATTAATGTCACGGTGGCGGTGCACTATCACCGCCCTCTGTTCGATGAATGCTGACAGTGAACGCCGCCCGCGTTGCGCCATTTTGAAACGCTGGGAGAGGCAGAGGCGAGGGAAATCTCAAAGTAGAGAGCAAAGTCTAACTGAAGATTGTAGTTTACTTTCTTTGGGTGAATCTGTTTCGTGTCTTTCTTTATCAACTGGGCCGACGACTTGTACGGCCTTTGTCGGAGTTTCCACAGCAACAGCCCCTTGGTTTGTCCCTTCCAACGGCTTCCAACTGCTCCCCGGTCAGAACCAACTGCCGACCCGGGTCAGTTGCTCCAGTCCGGGCCCCGAGCCCGCTACAGAGATACCCTCATGGCAGGTAAACTACAGAGAAAAGACTATCAGATTAATTGTTATTCAGCAGTTAACATCTAGCTAGCTACGCCGGTCAATATATATTAATAAATACGAAGTAGCGCGCGGCCTTGTTGTTCTATTACTGATTTTTAGCTTCAGTTAGCTAAGTTAGCATCGTGCTAACGCGTGTGAAGTTGTCTTGTTATGGTGGTGTGTTTTGGTAAAAACTTGGATTTGTGTTCCGTGCAGGAGCCGGTGGTGGGACCAGTGATGTGCAGTGGTGCTTCTCCCAAGTTAAAGGAGCGATAGATGACGATGTCGCTGAAGGTAAGTGCATGTTGTGGTCCCTGAACTGTAGCTAGCTAACCTGCTACTGTCTGACTGGCGTCCTGTGCAGGTTGTTTTGACGTTAGCTTCAATGCTACTGCTACACTTTTTTGTTTGGGGTTTCATGCAATGAGTCGTCGCTATTTCAGAGCTTTAATTTGCCTGTTTGCAGTATACGCACCTACACGCACACCTACAAACACACACACACTCGCACACACCTACACATGTACAGACACACATACAGTCACACTCACTCACACACAAACACACACACACCTACAAACATATATACACACGCACACACACACCTATAAACGCACACATACACACAGACACAATCACACACCTACACACATATACTCACACACACCTATACACTCACACACATACACACCTACACGCACACCTACAAACACACACACACTCACACACACCTACACATGTACAGACACACACATACAGTCACACACACACAAACACACACACACCTACAAACATATATACACTCGCACACACACACCTATAAACGCACACATACACACAGACACAATCACACACCTACACACATATACTCACACACACACACACACACACACACACACACACACACACACACACACACACACACACACACACATACTTTGAGTTAAGTGAGTAAATGTTAAAAGTCTGTTACAGACTGGTTAAATAAACTGGCGGACAGCTAACAACGTTCATCTATGTTTTGGCAAAATTGTCAGCAGTTACGGAAGCCGCTTTGTGCCAGCGTGATGTAATAAAAGATCCTTTAAGTCACCTATAATGAGAACGTTTCTCAAAATAATGAGGAACTTCAACAAAATGTACTTTAACTACGTTGTTATTTTGAGGAACAAAACAATGAGGATGCTACATCATTGTTTTGACAAAGTTTCTTATTATTTTCGAGATACAGGACAAATTTTCATTAAACTCTTTTCTACCAAACAGTAGTTCCAAACTGGAAACCACAGATGACAGTGATGTCTGTGCCTGCATGGCTAGATACTGGTGGAAGTGAGAATAATAACACAGTAGATGGGGATAATTGCTTCTTATATGAACAGGAACAGAAGAAAAAAAACAGTGGTGGATTGTAACCGCCCCTTTTCCCATTGTCCTGGGAGTTAAGCACATATGTTAACAGTATGTGATGGACTTATTTACGTGTAACAGGCTAACCCTCTTTACTTTAAATTCTGTCTGAGAACAAGTATAAATGTGAGCCTTGTTTTTGTCAATGCATAGCCCCTCTTTTGCTTTATGTGAGAGTTTGTATGGAGTCAGATCGTATCAGGCACTCTGTGTGCTGCGTTAACGCCAGAGTCTATATTAAGGATTGCGCTCGCTCAGAATAGTGCCAGCCTGTAAACAGGGATCGATTGTTGTGTTGTAGGATGTGATGAGTGTCTTTGAAAAGTGCAGAATAGCTGAAAATGGCAGTCTGTTTTTGTCTTCCGAGATCGTTCAGTAGACTTGAGTTCACACTGCAGTGTGTGTGTGTGTGTGTGTGTGTGTGTGTGTGTGTGTGTGTGTGTGTGTGTGTGTGTGTGTGTGTGTGTGTGTGTGTGTGTGTGTCACAGCTCTGTTGTGTTGTCAACTCTGAAAGATGGACAAAACAGGAGCAAACGTACAATTTGTTTAACGCTGCTGGAAGTCAGTTGTGCATCACTGCGAGGAAACCTTTCGTCAAACCTGAAAAGTGAACACACCTCAAGTTTAAACAATAGGCTCCCTGATGCAGCAACAGAAATATAAAAACTTGTACTTGACTTCTAATGACACTCCTTTATCCACAGCTGACATCATTTCTACTGTTGAATTCAACCACTCTGGGGAGCTGCTGGCTACGGGAGACAAGGGGGGTCGTGTTGTCATCTTTCAGCAGGAGCCAGAGGTAAGATTTGGGTGACTTATCTCACTCAGCTAAGGGCCTGGTTCAGACTGCCGGCCCAAACCCGTTTTTTTGGGCATATCTAGATTGATTTTAGAAAGTCTGGACAGCATGCAAAAACATGAAATGTGATTCAAAGCACATTTGGAGTAGCCTGACGAGCCAGACCCACATCCAGATGTTGGGGTCTTGGAACTCACCATTGGTCAGGGCTCAATCTGAGGGGCGGGATCAACGGTTGTCTTTCAAATTCCCTCTGCACGCAATAGGATAGCGCTCCAACCAATCAGAGCAACGCTAGCTGATAGATTCAACTTTAAATTCCGAACACATCTTCCTTTTTTAAGAATGACTTCAGTGCCGTTCAGTGCCAAGTCTTCCAAAGCCGATTCCAAAGGCGATTCCAAAGCCGATTCCAAAGCCTGCTGTTCTCCAGCAGCAGCAGCCATCTTCTTTGTTTTTAAGTAGCAGGGAATTCACGCGCAACCATCGCAACTCTGCCGTAATTATGTTAAGCCCGCCCTCTGACTCTATACACGATGTGATTGGCCTGACTAGATTTAGTTTTTTCCAGCTCGCAAGCCAACTGAGAGTTGCTAGACTGACCCTGGCTGCAAATTACATTTGCTGCCGCTAGGGGGGTCTAGATTACTAGGCTACATTTGGAGTGGTTTGAAATGCGATTCCAGTTGGATTTCTACATATGCGATTTCTCAGTCTGGAAGCTCTGGCTGCTCATATCGGATTTCAAAATGTCTTTTGAGTCTCTTGTGTAGCTGAGAATCATGCGCTCGTACTTAAGCAGATAGTGAAATAAAAACACAGAGGCTCTGTTGTCCGAGCCAGCGTATTACTTGCTTCCACGACGTCGGTCCCAGCGCAGCTTTACCCCTTGGTTTTACCTTTCATAATATTGGCGAGCATTTCGCCAAAGAGGCAACTCACACATAATGCTTAATGTTACTCGCAATGCGACGCAGAATGACGACCAGAGTGACGGAAGTGCCGAGCAGACGTTGCTGCAAGCAGAGCGCTATCGAGAACAACTGCCCGTTGATTTGAGGGGAAAATGATGGACCTCCGTTTCTAAAGCGTCCACGTAGCTACACGGACGCCCACGCCGTTGCCACAACAACCCGTGGATAGATTGGTGATGTCTGGACACACAAATCCGATCTCATCATTTGCAAATAACGTATAATATGCGAACAAGCTGTCTTAAGATCCAATTTGAGAAACAAATCGGAAATGCCTGCAGTCTGAACGTAGGAATTGTGTTGTTTTTTTTTCCACATTTAATAAGAGAAACTGATCTGCTGTCTGTCGTTGTTCAGAGTAAGAATCAGCCGCAGTGCAGAGGAGAGTACAATGTTTACAGCACCTTCCAGAGCCACGAGCCGGAGTTTGACTACCTGAAAAGCCTCGAGATCGAGGAGAAGATCAACAAGATCCGATGGCTGCCTCAGAAAAACGCAGCACAGTTCCTTCTGTCTACAAACGGTTAGTAATCCAGTTTATTCTACTCTGTAGACCACTGGTTCTCAAGCTTTTTTTCAATAATGTTCCCCCTTTGAACAGTTTTTTTTAAAGCCATGTGGGGCAGCTGTGGCTCAGTGGCAGAGCGGCCTGCCAGTCGGAAGGTTGGTGGTTCGATCCCTGGCCCTGCAGTCCCATGTCGAAGTGTCCTTGGGCAAGACACTGAACCCCGAGTTGCCCCCGATGCTGCGCATCGGAGTGTAAATGTGTGTTTATCTGATGAGCAGGCGGCACCTTGTACGGCAGCCTCGGCCTGTACTGTGTTAAAGCGCTTTGAGTAGTCGTTAAGACTAGAAAAGTGCTACATAAAAACAGTCCATTTACATTTAACCAGCGCAAATAATTTTTGGTAGAAAAAAAAAAAAGTCTCTATAAAGAGGAAGAATACAGCGCAGTCAGCGATAGATTTAGTAAACAACAGCCTTGGACGTGGAACACATTGATGAACTGATGGAAAAGGGAGACAAAAACTTGGTTAATAAGATAGTAGAAAGAAGGAAGTAAGGCAAGAATAGGTCGAAAATAGTAACCGTAGAAAGAAGGAAGGCGACACAAGTGACCACAAATTCAAATAAGTGACAAACTTTGAAAAAAGAGACACAAACTTTGAAGAAAAAAAAGGAAGAACGGGTCAAAACAAATGAGATAATCTTCAAAAAAATGTGACAAAATATAGAAACGGTGACAAAAACTTTGAAGAAAGGGACTAACTAATTTAGTAACTGAAAAACATTTTGCAAAAAAGTCACGTACCCCCTGTAGTCCTCCAGAGTACCCCTAGGGGGACACGTACCCCCTGTAGTCCTCCAGAGTACCCCTAGGGGGACACTTCCCCCCTGCAGTCCTCCAAAGTACCCCTAGGGGGGACACGTACCCCATGTAGTCCTCCAGAGTACCCCTAGGGGGACACGTACCCCCTGTAGTCCTCCAGAGTACCCCTAGGGGGACACATACTCCCTGTAGTCCTCCAGAGTACCCCTAGGGGGACACGTACCCCCTGTAGTCCTCCAGAGTACCCCTAGGGGGACACTTCCCCCCTGCAGTCCTCCAAAGTACCCCTAGGGGGGACACGTACCCCATGTAGTCCTCCAGAGTACCCCTAGGGGGACACGTACCCACTGCAGTCCTCCAGAGTACCCCTAGGGGGACACGTACCCCCTGTACCCATGTAGTCCTCCAGAGTACCCCTAGGGGGACACGTACCCCCTGTAGTCCTCCAGAGTACCCCTAGGGGGGACACGTACCCCATGTAGTCCTCCAGAGTACCCCTAGGGGGGACACGTACCCCATGTAGTCCTCCAGAGTACCCCTAGGGGGACACGTACCCACTGCAGTCCTCCAGAGTACCCCTAGGGGGACACGTACCCACTGCAGGCCTCCAAAGTACCCCTAGGGGGACACGTACCCCCTGCAGTCCTCCAGAGTACCCCTAGGGGGACACGTACCCCCTGCAGGCCTCCAAAGTACCCCTAGGGGGACACGTACCCCCTGCAGGCCTCCAAAGTACCCCTAGGGGGACACGTACCCCCTGCAGGCCTCCAGAGTACCCCTAAGGGGACACGTACCCACTGCAGTCCTCCAGAGTACCCCTAAGGGGACACGTACCCCATGTAGTCCTCCAGAGTACCCCTAAGGGGACACGTACCAGCCATTTGAGAAACACTGCTGTAGACAGTATGAGTCGGTAATATTTAGTCCCTTTACACTGAAACCTTTTCATCTGTCCTCTGGAGACAGTCGTCTAAATGAATGCAGGTTCTTTTGTTATTGAAGATGACTCTTTCTTGATCTCTGCTCTTTCTCGTTGGCAGACAAAACCATAAAGCTGTGGAAAATCAGCGAGCGGGACAAGAGACCAGAAGGCTACAATTTGAAGGAGGAAGACGGGCGGTACAGAGATCTCAATACTGTCACAACACTACGGGTGTGTATAAAATAAAATGCTTTATCACTGTCCCAATAATGTTGACCACATACTGTACGTATTGCTAATTATGCTTTCATTAGCTGTGTTTTAGTACTTGTTATGCGATATTATATATTGATTCTGACAGCTTGACTCCACATGTTCCTCCCTGGTCATCATGTGCATCCTTCAGTTTGGGACACACTGATCTATATTTATTGAGTAGTTTCTAAATATAGACTCAGTTTACCAGACTAGCCGTTAACACAGTTAACAGGCTAGATCCTTTTTGTTTAAAGGACAGTTAACTACAGTAAACTCTACGTTTTAAATGCACCTAATTTTCCAGTTTTTGCTCTTATTCTGAAAAATACAATATTCTGACTAAGCTGTTAACACGGCTATAAAGGAAAAGGGAAAAAAGCATAATATGAGCACTTTAAAAAATAGACAATTTAGATTTTCCCTGAAATTAAAGTGCGACTCTCCCAACTCCTCTCCCCCAGGTACCAGTATTCAGGCCCATGGACCTGATGGTGGGGAGCCCGAGTGGTGGCGTCGCGCCCCCCCCTATACTCGTCAACTCCATCTCAAGTCACGCGCGCTGGGCCGACCTGTCGGCGAGCGACCTGCGCATTAACCTGTGGAACCTGGAGATCACCGATCGCAGCTTCAGTATCCTTTCCTCCTCTGATTCCACGCAGCTCCATCATCTTCTGTAGCCCCTGATATATTTATTGTCATTTTTCGTTAGACTAAGAGCCCTGACACACCTTTCTCGTTCTATGACAGTACCGTGACTTTGATACCGGTTCCTGAACGAATACTTTTTACAGTATCTATTTTATAAAGCAAAAATAAATAACATTACACATTACAGCACAAATCATTTTTATCTATGTTTCAGCTCCTACTACGTGTAATGTCAAGTTTTTCCTGCGTGTAACGTTAGACAGTCAATCACAAACCTTATTAGAGCTTGGTGGAAGCATGCTGCGTGCTGATTGGCTCACTGACGCTGATGAGATTTACTCCTTAGATACTAGTCTGGCTATCACCAGACCAAGCTTAAGATTGAACATTAGTCTGGGGAGTCTGCTCTGTATTTTCTACCGCACAAGAGGCGTGATCAACGGGCGTAGTTTAAATTACTCTGTATGCAATTGGACAGTCCTTCAGCCAATCAATGATCAGCGGTTTGCAGAAGCACTAATGGCATCGAGCGATTTTTCGCAGGTTGTGCAAAAAAACATGAAAGTGATATACGGTATTTACACCATGTTGAATGTAAACAAGAAGCTGCTTGGTCGCTTCTCTATCGTCATCGGGTTAAACCGGCCAATAGCGCGCCAGGTGGATAAGCCAGTTTGTGATTGGTCCCCGCAGATTTGTAACGGAAGCAGGATAGATAAACGTACAGGTTTCCAGCCTGAGCTGCAGGCAGGTCTACCTTAGGTACTGTAATTGGGTATTGAATGAGGAGGCATTTTTCTTGGTTTTATCCTAAGCTTCTACCCAGAGTAGCTTTAACGTCGTCTATATTTTAACTTAAGTTAAATGTGTACATTTGATGCCTTTTTAGTAGTTTTCTTTTTTTCTGTACATGCAGGGTGTGAAATATGTCCTGCTTTTCTATGAGGTAGCTTTGTCACTGCATATTTTTCTCTTCCATGTTAAGATAATTAATCTTATTCATTATGTAAGGCCATACAGACAGTGATTTTCTAAAGCTCTGTGCGGATGTGTTTTTAAAAAAAAGTAGACCCTGTTTAAAGGCAAAAGGTGTACACCACAGTGTCATATCTGAGTCTACCACCAGATGTCCACAAAGTAAGGATTATTTAACTTCTACACAGTCCACATTTTAACTGAAGTTTAGTCTATATCGATGACTTTCCAGTTCTGGGATTGCTCCGTTGCCGACGGAAATGGTTATCTGCTCCTCAGATCTCTGCAGGGTAAATCCAGACAGCTAGCTAGACTGTCTGTCCAATCTGAGCTTTCTGTCGCACGACTAAAACTACTTTTGAACGTCTACATGTTCCACCAAAACAAGTTCCTTCCAGAGGCTATTTAGCAGAGGCACCGTGGCTCCGTCCGGAGCTTAACTCGGCCCAAGATGATTGTGATTGGTTTAAAGAAATGCCGATAAACACAGAGCGTGTTTCTCTCCCATCCCAGAATGCTGTGTGGACTAGCTCAGACCCTCCTCCTGGTGTTTGCTGCATTTCGTCCCTCTCTCTC
The DNA here is from genome assembly GCF_010015445.1 of Perca fluviatilis. Taxonomy (NCBI): domain Eukaryota; kingdom Metazoa; phylum Chordata; class Actinopteri; order Perciformes; family Percidae; genus Perca; species Perca fluviatilis. The sequence goes on along the minus strand of NC_053117.1, from coordinate 40,322,501 downwards.
TCTCTCTCTCTCTCTCTCTCTCTCTCTCCCCTCTCTCTCTCTCTCTCCCCTCTCTCTCTCTCTCTCTCTCCTCTCTCTCTCTCTCTCTCTCTCTCTCTCTCTCTCTCCTCTCTCTCTCTCTCCCCTCTCTCTCTCTCTCTCTCTCTCTCTCTCCTCTCTCTCTCTCTCTCTCTCCTCTCTCTCTCTCTCTCTCTCTCCTCTCTCTCTCTCTCTCTCCTCTCTCTCTCTCTCTCTCTCCTCTCTCTCCTCTCTCTCCTCTCTCTCTCTCTCTCTCTCTCTCCCCTCTCTCTCTCTCCTCTCTCTCTCCTCCTCTCTCTCTCTCCCCTCTCTCTCTCTCTCCCCTCTCTCTCTCTCTCCCCTCTCTCTCTCTCTCTCTCTCTCTCTCTCCTCTCCCCTCTCTCTCTCTCTCTCTCTCTCTCTCTCCCTCTCCTCCTCCTCCTCCTCCTCCTCCTCTCCTCCTCCCCCTCTCTCCTCTCTCCCTCCTCCCCTCTCTCTCTCTCTCTCCTCCCTTTCCTTTCTTCATGCTATCCTGTCAATAAAAGCTTAAAAAAAATAATCTTAAAAACAAATATCTTTTGCTACGTTTACTTCCACACTCTGCCTGCATGTCCAATCCCTTCAAACAAAGACATTTGCCAGCAGGTGAAATAGGAAATAGGTGACACCTAACTAATTTTGGAAACTATGTCAAGCTTTTGAAAATCTATATTTGCTGAACAATTGCCAAAGCGAAACCTTTTGGGCCACTGGGTCAATAGCAGGCTAAGTTTGTTCTAGTTTGTTTGATTTTATTCCCTTTTTTTTTTAAAGTTGTGTGAAATGTGTGTTTAGCCCTTGGCCCTTAACCTCACGTCTTCAGATATTGTTGACATTAAGCCAGCCAACATGGAGGAGCTGACGGAGGTGATCACAGCGGTGGAGTTCCACCCGAACCAGTGCAACACTTTCGTCTACAGCAGCAGCAAGGGCACCATCCGGCTGTGTGACATGAGGGCCTCGGCGCTGTGTGACAAGCACGCCAAACGTAAGCCGAAACGTTAAAGACCGTAGGTTGTCTTTTCAGTCGGACTGATCTCATGAAGTGGCGTTACATAGGGTCGGGTATCGTTTGGTACTTTTAAAATGATTCAGATTCTTGGAAAAACTGAAAAATGACATAAAAGGCTCTTTTTTTTTTATAGAGGTTATTTTTTATTAAATGATTTAAATTTAACAATATATTACCGTTGAGTGAACGGTTAAGGCCCGGGACACATTAACCCGATTATCGGCCGTGGGACAGTCTGGCGAGGTCAGTGACTCTAATCTGTTCATTGTGTCCAGCGCCGTCGTCCGTCTGGGGGGGGGGGGGCTGTCGGCGGCTGTCGGCGGCTGTCGGCGTTCATTTTGGCCGACCTGACGTGTTCGGTCGGCGGCAGGGAAGTCGGGACTCACCCGGAAATGACGAGCGCAATGAGGTGACTAGAGTCTCTCAAAATCTGATGAAAATCTTTTAAACTGACCTTTGTTGAGCTGAAATGAAGACAGATTTAGCACGGCCTATTTCTCGCTTAAAATGTTTTCAGAAACACGTCTCGGTGAACTGTTTCAGTCCAACATGAGATATCGTATTCTGAACGAGCCGCCATGACAGTCTGGCTCTCAATATCCGGAGAAAACGAACCCATGTGACGCGTTCGTCCAATCAGCTGCCGGTTTTCATTTCTTGGGCGACATTAAAGAATAGCACCGCCTGCTGTTATAGAGATGTATTACGTCTCGTCTCCTCTCGTCTTTTTGGTCTGTTCTGTGGCAGTTTTTTGGACCTCGGGGACGCGACTGATCACATCGACGGGGTTTCCTGTCAACGGTCGGCCGTCGGCTATATGTGTCCCGGCCTTAATATGGTTTAAGTCCGTTTCGGTGAGCCCAGAGAGGGAAATGTGGCATTTTTAAAAGTAGCCTATATTTACGGTAGACTACAGAGAAAGTGAGATATTTTTACATCCGTTTCAGAGCGACAGAGGGAAAATATTTCAGTCGACACTTTTAAGTGGAACCGGAAATTGCGTTCTAATCCGGTCCGATTCCCACCGGTTGCGTAGGAACCGGTTCCATAGTCGAACCGGGTTTCGGTACCAAAACCAAGTAGCGTACAGTACAGGCCAAAAGTTTGGACACACCTTCTCATTCAATGTGTTTCCTTTTTATTTTCATGATTATTTACATTGTAGATTCTCACTGAAGGCATCAAAACTATGAATGAACACATATGGAATTATGTACTTAACAAAAAAGTGTGAAATAACTGAAAACATTATATTATATATATTATATCTTATATTTTAGATTCTTCAAAGTAGCCACCCTTTGCTTTTTTTGATAACTCTGCAAACCCTTGGTGTTCTCTCAATGAGCTTCATGAGGTAGTCACCTGAAATGGTTTTACCTTCACAGGTGTGCTTTGTCAGGGTTCATTAGTGGAAGTTTTTCCCTTATTAATAAAAAAAGCAAAGGGTGGCTACTTTGAAGAATCTAAAATATTATTATTTCACACTTTTTTGTTAAGTACATAATTCCATATGTGTTCATTCATAGTTTTGATGCCTTCAGTGAGAATCTACAATGTAAATAGTCATGAAAATAAAAAGGAAACACATTGAATGAGAAGGTGTGTCCAAACTTTTGGCCTGTACTGTATGTATGACACGCCAATTGGTATGCCATTATTGGCGTGTTATCAAGACGCATTGTCACCTTTTAGCGTGTTTATCAACGCAGTTTGGCCTCCGTTGAGTTCCATTACCTTGCGATTGCGTGTGAATTTAGTACGAAAGGCCGAAAATCGGCGTAGGAAGGTCAGTCGGGGTGGAGGATGGGTCAAACACAGGACTTGTGTCCCGCGTGTCACATTTTCCTAAACCCAACTGTCCTGAAAGAGATAATGCGTCTTGATAATGCGCCAAAATGGCAAACGAACTGGCTGGTTGTCATACATACACAACTTATTGAGATCAGTCTGCAACCTGTAAATACACGGCGATAGCTAAAAATGCGTACAGATAATGTGGTGGCAAATTTTATTTTAACCATTTGTTTAATGATATTAACCATTCGTTTAAAGATTGTTTTAAACCTCCACAAAATCCTGCTCCTTCCTGTAGACTTTCAAAGCACCAGAGAGGGAAACAGCCACAGCCGTCAACTATAGCCTAGTAGAGTTACTTAGTTTTACTAGCCTGAACCTTCTCACATTGTTGTCTTTTTGCTTAGATAGAAGTGGAGAAGGCCGATGACTGTTTACGACAGTGAGAACTACGTAGGCTTCTGCCTCCTGAGATAAAACTGTTGTTTAGGGTAATGTTGGGAACAGAGAGCAGAGGGGAAGGTGAGGATGGTTTGACTTTTGGTGATGTCCTCTTTTCAACTACGGCCAGGCTAAAAGATAAAGTTAGAGGGGTGGCTTAACAGAGGTTTTCACTATATGATGTGTGGATATTTAGACTTTAGGTTAGAAAGACATTTTCAGTTGTGCTGCGTGTACCTTTTGAAACTGTGTTTTCTCTCCATTTAAGATAAGAGTGACTTTCGAGTCACTCTTATCCTTCGCGAGACTTCGAAGGGTCATACATCGCGTTTATCACAACACGCCTTGACTATTGCAATGCTCTGTATGTAGGTGCCAGCCAGGCCTCCTTTTCGTCTTCAATTAGTTCAAAATGCTGCCGCTCGCCTCACTCACGGGAACTCGGTCCGAACATATCACCCCTATTTTAGCCTCTCTTCACTGGCTGCCTGTTAGCTTTAGAATCGATTTTAAGATTCTGTTGTTCGTTTTAAAGCTCTTCATGGACTAGCTCCTGTTTATATTACGGAGCTGTTAAAGCCACATGCTCCGTCTAGGTCCTTGAGGTCCGCAAACCAGTCTCTTCTTGTTGTTCCTAAAACACGGCTCAAGAGCAGAGGGGATCGAGCTTTCTCAGTTGCAGCACCTAAACTGTGGAATGCATTGCCTCTTCAAGTTAGACTGGCCCCCAGCCTTTTAGTTTTAAAGCCAACTTAAAACACATCTTTATTCCTTAGCTTTTAATCCAGCATGATAGGTGTTGAAATTTGTCTGTTGCACTTTAACTATTTACTGTTTAAATGTCTATGTACAGCACTTTGGTCAACTTGCTTGTTTTTAAATGTGCTTTAGAAATAAAGTTTGATTTGATTTTGATTTGATTGATTTGCAAATGTAAATAATTACTCAAAGACCAAACTTTGGTTTAATTCTCAAACGGTTGTTATTCGTTTTGATTTTATCATGAATATCACTAACTCTGCTGCTGAGAGGAAAACTTCCACGACAATAACACGCCACTTGGCTTTAGAAAGTGGTGAAGTCATGATGTCATGTTTCAGTTAATAGCAGCCAGGGTGAACTAACGACTTGCATCCTTTTTTATTCTTTTCTTTTTAAAGAGTTTGAAGAGCCAGAGGATCCAAACAACCGTTCGTTCTTTTCTGAAATCATCTCGTCCATCTCTGATGTAAAGTTCAGCCACAGCGGACGCTACATGATGACCCGCGACTACCTGTCCGTCAAGATCTGGGATCTCAACATGGAGTCCCGGCCAGTAGAGACGTATCAGGTAGGGTAACGACACATCAGTCTGGATCGATATGTAAATATTAGGGGTGTGAATCTTCACTGATGTCGCGATTTCGAGAATCGATTCGATATCACGATGCGTCGCCTCCTCAATGTTATTCATTTGAGATAGATAGATAGATGGATAGATGGATAGATGGATGGATAGATGGATAGATAGATAGATACAGTAGATGGATAGATAGATGGATAGATACAGTAGATGGATAGATAGATAGATACAGTAGATGGATGGGTAGATAGATAGATACAGTAGATGGATAGATAGATAGATACAGTAGATGGATGGATAGATAGATAGATACAGTAGATAGATAGATACAGTAGATAGATGGATAGATGGATAGATACAGTAGATGGATAGATAGATAGATACAGTAGATGGATGGATAGATAGATAGATACAGTAGATAGATAGATACAGTAGATAGATGGATAGATAGATACAGTAGATGGATAGATAGATAGATAGATACAGTAGATAGATAGATAGATAGATAGATAGATACAGTAGATAGATAGATAGATAGATAGATAGATAGATAGATAGATGCTTGCATGCTTAAAGTGATGGTTCAGAGTAATTTCACCCTAGGGTCCTTTGCAGCATGACCTCGAGCCAAACACCCCCCCCAGAAGCTTTTTTCACCTGGGTCTACCATTGGGCGAGTTAGCGTAGAGTAGCGTTATCAGCTGAATAGCTTAGCGCAGAGGCTAACGGACCCACGTTTGTATCTCGTAAATGACCCCACTAATAATGCCCGAAATGATACCCAACTTCTACACTAGTACAAACAGGTTATGCACTCATAAAACGATGGATTGGAAAGTTTATAAGTACACCAGAAGTTTATGTAAATAACACTTGTCTGTTGGAGTACGCAGAGTTTGCATGTTTTCAGTATGAATTAACATTTAAAAACATGTTAAATTATATATATATTTTGATATATAAGTCGCACCTGGCTATAAGTCGCAGGACCAGCCAAAGTAGGAAAAAAAGTGCAACTTATAGTCCGGAAAATACGGTATATAAACGTAACTGATTGTGTTAAATGGGCTGACGTATCGGTCGCAGGCCCCTGAATATGAATCTAATCCTACCGTGGCAGACTTTTTGAGATCAAATATGTATCGTCGTCCAAAGAATCAATATATCATATTGTGAAATAACGTTTCAGGTCTCTAACTGTTGCTAAGACGGATTGTGAAAGGCCTGACATTTATACAAGTATTCTTGTTATTTCTTCTCTTGCACAACTGTCGATTGTAACTACAACTTTCTTTAAACAGGTGCATGAGTATCTCCGGAGTAAATTGTGTTCCCTCTATGAGAACGACTGCATCTTCGACAAGTTTGAGTGCTGCTGGAATGGCAACGACAGGTGCGTATCTACCCCTCTTTTTTATATTATATTATTTATCTATTATACATCTATTTACAGCTGCAGAGATTAATCAATTAGCCAACCATTCAGAGTCATCTTTTCTCTGATTCCAGCTTGTTAAAGGTGAATATGTTCTAGTTTCTTCTCTCCTCTGTGACAGAATATCTTTGAGTTGTAGATAAAACAAGACATTTGAGGATGTCATCTCTTGCTTTTGGGGAAACACTGATCCACATTTATTAGATTTTTTTCACCATTTTCTGATTTTATAGACTAAACAACTGATCCATTCATCCAGAAGATAATTGCCAGATTAGTTGCAGCTCTAGATCAATTATATCAGGGTCAAAAGATGCCTTTTGGAGAACTGTTATTACTCTGGTAGATGTCAAGGTTCTGAAAGTAAAATGTGTATCTTTGGTTTCTTTATCATGCTCCACACTTCCAGTATACATGACGCATGCACATGTTTTGGGCTGACTCTTATTTGATGCAACGGTCCAACAACACTGGCCTTATCAATTACTGTGGTTATCTGCTCAGCGCAGAGCATCAGACTGCGTTGATGTATGAAGGCAAGGCAGCTTTATTTGTATAGCACATTTCAGCAACAGGGCAACTCAAAGTGCTTTACATAAAACATTAAAGAGCAGTTAAAAGCAGAGTTTGTTCCAGATATGTGGAGCATAGAAACTGAACGCTGCTTCTTCCCCCTGTTTAGTTCTGACTCTGGGGACAACAAGCAGACCTGTCCCAGACCACCTGAGAGGTCTTGGGTGGGTTCATAGTGTAGTAGACCTGTCCCAGACCACCTGAGAGGTCTTGGGTGGGTTCATAGTGTAGTAGACCTGTCCCAGACCACCTGAGAGGTCGTGGGTGGGTTCATAGTGTAGTAGACCTGTCCCAGACCACCTGAGAGGTCTTGGGTGGGTTCATAGTGTAGTAGACCTGTCCCAGACCACCTGAGAGGTCTTGGGTGGGTTCATAGTGTAGTAGACCTGTCCCAGACCACCTGAGAGGTCTTGGGTGGGTTCATAGTGTAGTAGACCTGTCCCAGACCACCTGAGAGGTCTTGGGTGGGGTCATAGTGTAGTAGACCTGTCCCAGACCACCTGAGAGGTCTTGGGTGGGGTCATAGTGTAGCAGACCTGTCCCAGACCACCTGAGAGGTCTGGGTGGGTTCATAGTGTAGCAGACCTGTCCCAGACCACCTGAGAGGTCTGGGTGGGTTCATAGTGTAGTAGCAGATCAGAAATGTATTTCGGCCCTAAACCGTTTAGTGATTTATAAACCAGCAAAAGTATTTTGAAATCAATTGTTTGAGGCACTGGAAGCCAGTGTAGAGACTTCAGTACTGGAGTGATGTGATCCACTTTCTTGGTCTTAGTGAGGACTCGGGCAGCAGCGTTCTGAATCAGCTGCAGCTGTCTGATTTTTTAGGAAGACCTGTAAAGATACCGTTACAGTAGTCAAGTCTACTGAAGATAAAAGCATGGACAAGTTGTTCCAAATCCTGCTGAGACACAAGTCCTTTAACCCTTGATATATTCTTGGCGTGCCCTGACAGTACCTAGGGAAGGACTACTAGCCAGTCAGAAGCAGAGTATGAGGGCGTGCCCTGACAGTACCTAGATAAGGACTACTAGCCAGTCAGAAGAAGAGTATGAGGGCGTGCCCTGACAGTACCTAGGTAAGGACTACTAGCCAGTCAGAAGAAGAGTATGAGGGCGTGCCCTGACAGTACCTAGGTAAGGACTACTAGCCAGTCAGAAGAAGAGTATGAGGGCCCCTGACAGTACCTAGGTAAGGACTACTAGCCAGTCAGAAGAAGAGTATGAGGGCGTGCCCTGACAGTACCTAGGTAAGGACTACTAGCCAGTCAGAAGAAGAGTATGAGGGCGTGCCCTGACAGTACCTAGGTAAGGACTACTAGCCAGTCAGAAGAAGAGTATGAGGGCGTGCCCTGACAGTACCTAGGTAAGGACTACTAGCCAGTCAGAAGAAGAGTATGAGGGCGTGCCCTGACAGTACCTAGGTAAGGACTACTAGCCAGTCAGAAGCAGAGTAAACTACTACAAACTACTGAGTTAAGTTGATTAAAAAGATGGTTATTTTCAAATGGCGCCTGAACCCCCTTTTGCTTCATTATAACAACATGATCCATCGTAACTCCGAGCTTTGTCTCTCTGCAGCGTTGTGATGACCGGCTCCTACAACAACTTCTTCCGGATGTTCGACCGAGGTTACCGGCAGGACGTTACCCTGGAGGCGTCGCGGGAGAACAGCAAGCCGCGATCGGTCCTGAAACCTCGCAAAGTAAGCACGGGCGGGAAGCGCAAAAAGGACGAGATCAGTGTAGACAGTCTGGACTTTAACAAGAAGATCCTCCACACTGCCTGGCATCCTCTGGACAACATCATCGCTGTGGCAACCACCAACAATCTGTACATATTCCAGGAGAAGCCGAACTAGCGTTTGTTGCCGAACCGCTCTGATGCCAGTTTCCCGCTTGAGCCGCGCTGCTCCGATACAAACATACAAACAAACATCTGTCCGTCTTTTGGCTAAATTCCCCCGATCTGCCGTCAGTGACTTTTAGTTTTGAAAGGGACGAGACTCACTCTGTCAACGGTAAACGGTGGCATTAACGCAGTACATCCGGGCAACGCATTCTCATGAACGTATGACAACTTATGCACCACAATTCGTACGATATCCCACAAAGTCACGGTGACTGCCGGCTTAACTGGCGCGTGACAGCTGGTCACGAAACGGTTAAGTTTAGCACTCTTTATACTCGATCCTCCTGTTGTCCTCGGGTCAACTTTGACAAGTTTCTATATCAGAAATTAACTACTGCGAAATAACAGGGATGGTTTCACACAACGCTCTTCACAAGTTAAAAGTGAGGATCAGATCTCTACTTTCATTGTATTTTGGGTGTTGGATTTCAATTTCATAGCATTATCCTGACTAAACTTTGACATATCTGTGATTATCCCTTACCTTCATTCCTCTGATCTTAACCATTAGTCCAAATCATTCATCATTTCTGCTTTTTTTGTTACATAAAAATATTAGGGATGGGAAAAATCGATACAGCATAGTATTGCAATATTTTCTGTGGTAATACTGTATCGATACACAGACGCCAAGTATCGATCTTTCATTATATATGTGTTGTCAGTTTGTCTGCTTGACAATCTGATTTTGCAGCAATACAATTGAAGTGAGATGAACAAACAGAAATTAATCTTTTTAGATAAAACAGATGTTGACGAAGTTTCCTTTTGGGGACATAATTTGAAATTGGGGAAAAAGGTTTAGTTGGAAAAAAGTTAATGAATTGCAATATATCGCAGAATATTGCAATATGTTTGTTTAAAATCGCAATAATATCGTATCGTGACATAAGTATCGTGATGATATCGTATTGTAAGGCCTTTGGTGATTCCCACCCCTAAAAAATAAGGTATAATTTCATATAAATGAGGTTTATTATTGACCATTAATTCTGAAAAAACAAGTGTAAAACTAGTGTGAATGAGTTGGTTCTAGTGGTGAAGATACTGTGGTGGTAATGGGGGAAAATAGTGCCAAAAACAGCGTCTAAAAGAGTGTTAATTTTGACCCGAGAGGACAACACTAGGGTTAAATTTAGCCAAGAAAAGGTGACAGTGAGCCGGTAACAGTGAGCCAGATTCAGAGCACCGTGAGGTCCATTTAAGCGCCCGGTGCACGTATTGGGGGACTTTGGGAGGCAGGCTTGTATCCAACTGTGTTGCAGCTGACGTTGTTAGCAGGCCTCCGCATTCCCTTCTTATCCAAGATATTTAGACAGAAAGGAGTAACATACTTCACATTTTGGAACAGTACACTTTCTTGATGTGGGTTTAATGGAAAAAAATTGATTCCAATCTTATGTCTGTACGCTAAATATGAAGCTACAGCGAGCAGCTGGTTATTTTAGCTTAGCTTAGCACAAAGACTGGATATATAGTCATCCTACAGACATCCTGTCCAAATAATATAATGTGCTGTTGCGGTTCAGTTCAGCTGACAAAAGAGGACTTGCAGCAACGACGAGTTAAGTTTAGACACCAACAAGGCTAGTTAAGATTAGAAAAATAAGATTTTGGTTTGCTTTAAAACACCGGTCCCCGTTAAAGGAACATGCCGACTTATTGTGACTTTAGTTTATTCACCCGAGTTAGAGAAGTCCATACATACCCTTCTCTCCTGTCTGAAGCACCCACCGCTAGCCTAGCTTAGCACAGATCCTGGAGGTAACTGGCAACTGTTTACACGTTGTGATTTGTATAGTCACAGCGTGTACAGATAACAAGGTCACATGACACACAGCAAGTCAAGCCATGTGTGTATTGGAGGACTTTTAACCAGCTGTCTACCGTAGCACAAGAAAATGCGCAGAAAGGGCAGTACAGGAAGGGCTTAACATCAAAAAACCTGAGCAATAATTATGCCACAGGAACAGTGGCTAAAAAAACAACGGTTTCACTTTTGAATTAAAACATTAAAGATGGCTCAGATTTATCAAGTGTCCCAGTAAGCTTTTCCGTTCAGCCAGCATGCAGCTGTTTGCTTGTGGTAGATCGGCTCAGCTCAAAGGAAGAATAGCTCGTCTGAAAGCTGGTTGGCTCGGCTCGGAGTGCAAGTACTGTCCAGACCGGTAAGCCAGCTTGTGGGCATACTTGCGTGGTGCTGGCACACGAATGGTGCCCGGCCAGTTCCAGTACACATCTGGTCTGGTGAGAGGTTTGCCGTGTCGTACAGGGAGATGTAGTGTGTCCGAATTCCACAGCCCTGGCGAATGTAATGTGCCATTTTAAAAATAAATCTGTCCAGTCTTGCTGAGTAAAGGTGCGATCAGGACACTTCCAGGTGGAGGTGTGCCAATGTTGTTTGCAGCAAATGAGTAGAGGGCGGCGCTGATGCGCTTTTGGACCACAATGAAGGTCAGCTCGGGCTCATAGCTGGGGAAAGTCTCAAAGCATTCGATCAACTGTGGGATCTCGTACTGCTCCACCATCTTTGTCGCACCATCCCGATACACCACGGTCCTCTGGCAAGTTGTGGTTCACCTCGTAGTACTTTCTGCAGTGCAGCCAGTAAACAAACTCTGAAGCCATTGATCAGTTCCTCAGTGGGTGTCTGGAGAGTTACTCTGGAGTACCATTGGGTCAGTGAGCTGTTCACACCACCACTGATTGGCGTGCCTCGCTGGTGTCATGTTGGACATCAACTCCCACCACCATCGAGCGTTTCAGAGGGACATTGACAGTCCATAGCTCTCCTCCTAACTTGCTGTTTTTATCAGCAGGAGTATCTTTTGGGGCGACACTTCTTAACTTCTGTGGCTGGGATGTGGTGCTGACATCGATGGCCTGGCATGGGATGGGACTTCAGCCGCAGCAGAGCTACTCGCTGGCACTGTAGAGATCTTCTCTGTCGCCGACCAAGATGCACACTACGAGCTGCATATTGGGCTCACTGGTCAGCAGAGAGTGGATGCTCTTGACGCAAGTCTCAGTGCGATCATCCTTCAGCTCCACACGAATGGGTCGCTCCAGTCGAAACCCAATAGGTCCGGTTCAGCCTGCTCTGCACAGCGGCGAGGGTAGGAGATGTTCAATGGGGATAGAGCTGATTAGGATTGGGCATCGAGAACTGATTCCTACTCGGAATCGTTTCAAAAATTGCGACATTTTTCTTACGCTGACCCACCAGCTTCAGCCCGATGACTTTCATCGCCCTCCTGAGCCCAGATCAGAGCTGGGTGGCAAAATCTTTGTCATCTGGATTTGTAGTTTTGCTCACAGGCTTCAGAAACAGACTCGACACGACCAGGAGGAAGAGGTAGCTGGCGTGATTTGCTCGCAGCACCTGAGAAGCCCCTTCCTGAGGAACAGAGAGTTCGCTAAGAGTTGGAGTAATAGCACTCCGCCCAAGTAGAAGTGCTTCGCCTTCTGAGAATATAGTTCCTAGGGCTGTCCTCGACTAAAGAAATTCTTAGTCGACTAACACTTATACGATTTTGTCGACTAATCGATTAGTTGATTTAATTGACAGAGCTGTACGCTTTGAGAGGTGGTTGAGACTAGAAAAGCACAATATAAATGTAGTTAATTAACCATCTGTAAAACTGAGTTTCTCCACAATTAATCCTGCAAAAGCACCACTTTAAATCTTGTGTTTACCTTAAATGTGTTCATAAGTTTCTTGGAAATGAGTAATTAAGCATGAATAAGCATAAAAAATGACTTATCAACTAAAGAAATCTTAGTCGACTAAGACCAAAACGACCGATTAGTCGACTAATCGACTAAGAGGTGGCAGCCCTAATAGTTCCCAGTATGTATACGGTTAGAAGATGGCTGTGTGTCATGGGACCTTGTTATCTATACACGCTGTGACTGCTTGTCACTTATTGGGAGCAGTAGGCTAGATGGAGACAGTTACCTCCAGGATCTGTGCTAAGCTAGGCTAGATGGAGACAGTTACCTCCAGGATCTGTGCTAAGCTAGGCTAGATGCAGACAGTTACCTCCAGGATCTGTGCTAAGCTAGGCTAGATGGAGCTGGTTACCTCCAGGATCTGTGCTAAGCTAGGCTAGATGGAGACAGTTACCTCCAGGATCTGTGCTAAGCTAGGCTAGATGGAGACAGTTACCTCCAGGATCTGTGCTAAGCTAGGCTAGATGGAGCTGGTCACCTCCAGGATCTGTGCTAAGCTAGGCTAGATGGAGCTGGTCACCTCCAGGATCTGTGCTAAGCTGATGTGTAACAGATGTGAGGCTATCATAGGCCACCGTGTTAGGTCAAAAACATGCTTAAATACACATTAAAACATGCACAGTTTCACATATAGTAAAAAAAAGCTGATGCATTTAAGATGCTTGCTCATTCACATACATTCTCTAACATCAAAACATGCATTACATTTCCCTAGGGTTACACAACAGCAAACACTCAGAACATTTCAAAAAGCAGTAGAAAACATGCTTAAATACACATTCACTTCGCTCCTTAATGTATCTAACATAAAAACATGCATTACATTTTCCTGTGGGGACAAAAATACAGAGCAGCACTTAAACTCACAAAAATACACACCACACATTTAACTAGGAAAGAAGAACAGTCCAAACATTAATTTGAAGTGCCATAGGTACATGGTGAAACCTAATTTAGGGCAACAGGCTCCTTTCAAAAATCTTTGGGACCTTGGCAAAGCACTTGTGTGTTGCGTAATTCCTGGCCTGCCATTCACAGAGGGTCAATACAGCCCTTTCCTAGGACCTTGGCTAAGCTGTGCTAGCACCGTGCCAATGTGTGGGGCACAGAAACAGTTTCTGCCTGCCCACATATAAAAGATATTAAATCACATAACTGCAAAGGCGTGTTGACTGTGAGGTCATAAAAATAAGTAATCGGTTTTCTTTGATTTTTGAGTTAAATGTGCAGTAATGTCTATTTACGTGAATATCTAGGAGGTTGTGTGCAGGTTTTGGACTAAAACCTCTTGGTTCCAAGCAGTCTTTGCCGGTCCTGCTTGTTAGGGCAGAGGGATTTTGCCAATATCGGCCACCTTTTTTGGAGGAATATCCCACCCCAACCTCAAGCCTCTTTCATCAGTCTGCTAACGGGATGAAAATACAGCCCTTTTACATACAGCCCCGTGATTCCTGGCCTGTCTTTAAGTAATACTCCCACTAACACCTGTTTCCTGAGTGAAAGTCTTGTCTTTTCTCCTTAACTTCTTCAGGACATGAACACCTGTTTCCTGAGTGAAAGTCTTGTCTTTTCTCCTTAACTTCTTCAGGACATGAACACCTGTTTCCTGGGTGAAAGTCTTGTCTTTTCTCCTTAACTTCTTCAGGACATGAACACCTGTTTCCTGGGCGAAAGTCTTGTGTTTTCTCCTTAATTTCTCCAGGACATGAACTCCTGTTTCCTGGGTGAAAGTCTTGTGTTTTCTCCTTAACTTCTTCCAGGACATGAACACCTGTTTCCTGGGTGAAAGTCTTGTGTTTTCTCCTTAACTTCTTCCAGGACATGAACACCTGTTTCCTGGGTGAAAGTCTTGTGTTTTCTCCTTAATTTCTCCAGGACATGAACACCTGTTTCCTGGGTGAAAGTCTTGTGTTTTCTCCTTAACTTCTTCCAGGACATTAACTCCGCTCCTGTGTTTTATGACCCTTAGCACTTTTATACCCCGGCAGTCATTGTGGTGCATATGGTAATAAATACGTGGAATACATACGAATTTCAGAGCATTCGTTTTCGTAGCTTTATGTATGAATGCTTCATGAGAACTGCCCTGTTCCAAGCAGGCCATCGCAACAACATTTCCTGTGTTGTATGATTAAAAACATAGAGTCCATAATTTGGGATTTAGTGCTCCATTAGCCAAGCTACACTTTGCGACTCCACTACATCCCAAACCAAAGGGAACTTGTGTTAAATACACACATTTGTCTAGTTTCATTATTGTTTTTGTGCCATCGTGACATGACTGATTTTGTATGTCAGAGCTACCGATTAAGATTCTGTAGTGTACCATGTTTTTTTGTTGTTGTTGTTGTTTTGGAATAGGAAATTCTTCCTTCTGTTTTATACGTTGTTTTGTCACCAATTTCCTTTTCTTGCTGCCCTGAAACATTGTTATTACGAGCTGTCAACACTCCATATTTGCCCCCAAGTATTTGTCAAGTTGCCAACTTCACTCGCCGCTTCTGTACTAATGTAATTTCGGTATTTTTCCAACCTGGACCCTATTTCCCACCATGCATTGGTGTCTTAAGTGACTGATGTGAACTAAAATCTTTGAAATTGGTCCAGTATTAAGCGAGAACGCTGTAACAGTCAGCCGCAAACCGGGCTGAAATGTAACCCTACAGTCAGTCAGCGTCCACTAAAAGTTGTGTTTTTGCTTCTGACAGACTCAGATTATTATTGTAAGTGTCTGACAACATTATGAAAGGATCCCTACAGAGATAGACCTTTTAGTTAAAGAGTAAGATCCTTTTAGTTTAACATGAAACGGCCCCGAAATCACCATCACCAAACTCCACCAGACTCCATGTAAATAATCAGGACTTTTAGCGTGTATAGAGCCAGCATATCTCCACCAGACTCCATGTAAATAATCAGGACTTTTAGTGTGTATAGAGCCAGCATATCTCCACCAGACTCCATGTAAATAATCAGGACTTTTAGTGTGTATAGAGCCAGCATATCTCCACCAGACTCCATGTAAATAATCAGGACTTTTAGCGTGTATAGAGCCAGCATATCTCCACCAGACTCCATGTAAATAATCAGGACTTTTAGTGTGTATAGAGCCAGCATATCTCCACCAGACTCCATGTAAATAATCAGGACTTTTAGCGTGTATAGAGCCAGCATATCTCCACCAGACTCCATGTAAATAATCAGGACTTTTAGTGTGTATAGAGCCAGCATATCTCCACCAGACTCCATGTAAATAATCAGGACTTTTAGCGTGTATAGAGCCAGCATATCTCCACATGTAAATGGGTGAATTAAGGGTTTATTTCAACCAAACCAGAGTGGTGATTGTTGGAACAGTGGAAAGATGAACCAAGACGGCTTTTGGTAGTTTTATTTAGTTTCTGTCCACTTTGAATGAAGTGTGGTTTACGTTGATAAAAGTCCTGATTATTTATATGTGAATCTAATAAAGTGATTGAAGTTGCTAACTTGCCCCATTAACATTACACTGCAGCTTGTTTCTCTCGCTTAATACTTGACCAATATCAAAGATTGTTGTTCCCATCAGTCACTTGGGCACAGAAACATAAGAACATATGCTTACAAAATACCAAAAGTTACCCTTTTAAAAGGACCACAATATAAAGCTCAGGAAAAAAGCTTTAATTAGGTGGTTAGGCATAATGCTAGCCTAATTCTCTCGTGGTAACTCGCCACCAAAACAACCTCTGCCAGCTTCCCCACAAAGCCAGTTGTGTTTCAGTTTGATCGCTCGCTTTGATCCCTGGATCTAGTTTCTGTTTGTAGAGGTTTTTTTAATGATGTTTTGTACTGTACCTGATGATAACAGAAGAATAATCACTATAGCTGATTTATTTTTGTATGAATAAGGCAATAGGATTACAGTCTGATCACTGTAGTTTCTTTAGCTGTCTATGTCGGACCCGTTGTAGATGACAGGCGGCCCGATGCGGGGAAACGTTTTTTTTGTCACGACTTTGGGACATTTTGTTCATTTTGGCGGGTATTTCTTAAAAAAAAAGCTAGTCTTTTTCTTTTTTTTGTGACATCGGAGGAAGGAGAGTGGTGTTTCTCACGTGGGATGTCCAAAGAAAACTACTACTTTCAGGTGTCAGCACCTCTGTAGTCACATAACAGTTTATTTTTTTAATTTGGTTGACTGTAACTGATGTGTATGTAGAACTTTTATTTTGGATTTGTCAGTTAATTTGGATCTTAATGACCTGTTTTTGTGCCATGTTTTTATTTTTATTTTTATTTTTGGATCATTTTGCTCGCTGTGAAAGAATATAGGCCCCTGTGGGTCTACATGGGAAAGAGATTTTAATCAAAATGTAATGATAAAACTGTTTAAAAATCAAGTTCACTAAAGCTTGTGACTGAAGTCAGTTGAGTTACTGATTTTGAACTGTTGTAGGAAATGTCTTCTCTCGCCTGGGATGCAGGAAAATACAGACTTTTTATTTAAAAAAATAAATAAAAGGAGAATTTGTAAGTAAACTGTGACTACTTTAATACTTAAAAAAAAAAAAGAAAGATGAATCAGCTGTTTCTCTGCTACACTACGCTCGAGACGCACGCTGCCGATTCTCTTCTGGAATAAACCGGTTGATTCAACTTCATTAAAATCACGTTTTGATGGCAGATTTAGCCATTGAATCAGGGCATGAAGCTAATTGGTCCACTGGATCATATTTATGTCACTGCCACCTTTTTCCAACTGATTTCCAATCACTATGATGCCACCAAAATAACCGCCCATCTTCATACAGTGTTGTAATAATGTAATTCTGGTATTTTTCACCCTATTTTCTGATGCATTGGTGTCTAAGGGACTACCAGAGAGACCTTTATTTATTTATTTTTATTTTTTTTTTTTAAAAGACTAAGATCCCCCGATGGCCAACTCCACCAGACTCCATGTAAATAATCAGGACTTTTAGCGTGTATAGAGCCAGCATATCTTCCACCAGACTCCATGTGAATAATCAGGACTTTTAGCGTGTATAGAGCCAGCATATCTTCCACCAGACTCCATGTAAATAATCAGGACTTTTAGTGTGTATAGAGCCAGCATATCTTCCACCAGACTCCATGTGAATAATCAGGACTTTTAGCGTGTATAGAGCCAGCATATCTCCACCAGACTCCATGTAAATAATCAGGACTTTTAGCGTGTATAGAGCCAGCATATCTTCCACCAGACTCCATGTGAATAATCAGGACTTTTAGCGTGTATAGAGCCAGCATATCTCCACCAGACTCCATGTAAATAATCAGGACTTTTAACCGTGTATAGAGCCAGCATATCTCCACCAGACTCCATGTAAATAATCAGGACTTTTAGCCGTGTATAGAGCCAGCATATCTCCACCAGACTCCATGTAAATAATCAGGACTTTTAGCGTGTATAGAGCCAGCATATCTTCCACCAGACTCCATGTGAATAATCAGGACTTTTGACGCGGTATAGAGCCAGCATATCTTCCACCAGACTCCATGTGAATAATCAGGACTTTAGCGCGTATAGATCCAGCATATCTCCACCAGACTCCATGTAAATAATCAGGACTTTTAGTGTGTATAGAGCCAGCATATCTCCACCAGACTCCATGTAAATAATCAGGACTT
>NC_053117.1:40259571-40299571 GCF_010015445.1 Perca fluviatilis | reverse complement strand
CATACAATGAGAAGACTGATCAGAGATGCAGCCAAGAGGCCCATGATCACTCTGGATGAACTGCAGAGATCTACAGCTGAGGGTGGGAGACTCTGTCCATAGGACAACAATCAGTGGTATACTGCACAAATCTGGCCTTTATGGAAGAGTGGCAAGAAGAAAGCCATTTCTTAAAGATATCCATAAAAAGTGTCGTTTAAAAGTTTTGCAAAAAGCCACCTGGGAGACACACCAAACATGTGGAAGAAGGTGCTGTGGTCAGATGAAACCAAAATCCGAACTTTTGGCAACAATGCAAAACGTTATGTTTGGCGTAAAAAGCAACACAGCTCATCACCCCTGAACACACCATCCCCACTGTCAAACATGGTGGTGGCAGCATCATGGTTTGGGCCTGCTTTTCTTCAGCAGGGACAGGGAAGATGGTTAAAATTGATGGGAAGATGGATGGAGCCAAATACAGGACCATTCTGGAGGAAAACCTGATGGAGTCTGCAAAAGACCTGAGACTGGGACCAGATTTTGTCTTCCAACAAGACAATGATCCAAAACACAAAGCAAAATCTACAATGGAATGGTTCACAAAATAAACATATCCAGGTGTTAGAATGGCCAAGTCAAAGTCCAGACCTGAATCAATCGAGAATCTGTGGAAAGAACTGAAAACTGCTGTTCACAAACGCTCTCCATCCAACCTCACTGAGCTCGAGCTGTTTTGCAAGGAGGAATGGGCAAAATGTCAGTCTCTCGATGTGCAAAACTGATAGAGGCATACCCAAGCGACTCCAGCTGTAATCGTAGCAAAAGGTGCGCGCTTACTAAGTATTAACTTAAAAGGGGGCTGAATAATTTTGCATGCATTTCAGTTTTTTATTTCTTAAAAAGTTTGAAATATCCAATAAATTTCGTTCCACTTCATGATTGTGTCCCACTTGTTGTTGATTCTTCACAAAAATTACAGTTTTATATCTTTATGTTTGAGGCCGAAATGTGGCAAGGTCAAAAGTTTAAGGGGCGATACTTCAGGCACTGTATATATATATATATATATGTATATATATATACATATATATATATACATATATATACATATATATATATATATATATATATATATATATATATATATATATATATATAGATGTTTTTTTTTTTTTTTTTTTTTTTTTTTTTTTTTTTTTTTTTTTTTTTTTTTTTTTTTTTTTTTTTTTTTTTTTTTTTTTTTCTCTGGTTATTCGCCGCTTCTCCGTCTGCTATTCGTCTGCTATTCGTCTGCTATTCTCTTGTGTTTGTGTTCCTGGCTGTACCCCCTACCTCTGGACAGCCTCTGTACCTCTGGACAGCCTCTGTACCTCTGGACAGCCTCTGTACCTCTGGACAGCCTCTGTACCTCTGGACAGCCTCTGTACCTCTGGACAGCCTCTGTACCTCTGGACAGCCTCTGTACCTCTGGACAGCCTCTGTACCTCTGGACAGTCTCTGTACCTCTGGACAGCCTCTGTACCTCTGGACAGCCTCTCTGCTGGTTCCCGAAGCCGCCTGGGGCTCCTTGACCGGACTCTTGCCCGTCCGGTTGGCCTCGCTAGCTAGCCTCCCCCTCTCACCAACGCAGCGTGGCGGCAAATCCCTAGCTGCTCACGGCCCCGGCTCGTGCTGACCTCCTCCTCATAGGCAACCTCCACCAGATGCGAGGCAGCGCCAAGAGCTAGACATTCCTCTCCTCCCGGTCATGCTGTGGATCATTTTGGCAATCACCTCATTCATCCATCTCCACCTCCACCTCTGTGCTCCTAGCCCACGGCTAACCACTATCCGGAGCTCTCCGTCCCTCCGGCTTCGGCATCATGATCAAATATTCAACTCTGCAACTGGTCCAATTCGTCCAACTACTCCATTCCATCCTGCATCCCAGTCATCAAACAGCTTCCGGACTTCCTACGTGGCCCGTTACATCCACAGAAGCTCTCGCCCGCCAAGTTTGTTTTCTTCCACCACGGACAATCCATTCCATCCATCTGGTCACCTGCACGCTCTGTTGCACCTGTCCCACGTCATCTGAATGCTTCACCCACTGGTTCACATAGGGCTGAACGCATCATCAGGGCTACACAGAAAACCGGACCGGACTACTGTGCTTTCCCACTTCACATACACTCAATCATACTCTCCAATCATTTGCTAAATCCCGCTCACGTCCCCCTCAACTGCAATACCCCCCACACCCCAACGACCACACGCACTGCTAACGGGACAACCTCAGATCTCTCCAGCCTGCCCCCACCCACCCCACCCTCTCACCATGCCAACTTTACTTGCCCTCCCTCAACACCCCGATGCGACGTAAATAAAGCCCCTGCCCTCCATGAACTAATCCTCGACAACACTCTTGACTTCCTTCTGCTCACGAAACCTGGCAACAACCCAACGACTTCTTCTCCCTCAGCCAAGCATCCCCCTGACTACAACTACATCTGCAAACCCGCCCTCCCACCCGGAGGTGGCCTCGCCGTCATTTTCAATCAGAACTTCCGGATCACAGAACTCACCCTCCCCCTCAGTATCATCGTTTGAATATCTGCGCCTCAAAACACTCTTCCTCCATGACAGTCATCCTCATTTACCGGCCACCTAAACCAAATCCCTCCTTCCTCTCTGATTTTACTGAACTCCTCACACTAGCGCCTCATCTCTCTCTCCACGTCTGCTGCTACTCGGTGACTTAAACATCCACATGGACTCCCCCACATGCAAGCTCTCATCAGAATTCAACATTTTACTGGATAACTTCTCTCTCACCCAACATGTCTCATTCTCCCCACCCATGAAAAGGGTCACATCCTCGACCTGGTCTGCTCCACCAACCAACCAGTGCTCGACCTCCATCCATGCCTCTTTCCCCTCTCTGATCACAAACTGATACGGTTCACCATCCCTTCTCCAACCCCACGCCCCAGCCTCCTCAGAGAAATCCCTTCCGCAACCTCAAATCTATCAATCCCCACCATCTCTCTGACCTGCTCTCCACCTGGACTCAACCCTCACCTCACCCGATGACCTCACAGACCACCTCAACTCCACCTTGTTACCTCCCTCAACACCCTCGGGCCCCTCAAAACAAAACTCGTCACTTTTAACACCTCTTCACCCTGGTACACACCTGCACTCCCGGAAAATGAAACAAACTCGCCGCCAACGAACGTCTGACAAAGAAATCATCCCTCACAGTCCATCATGAAGCCTATAAATCCCATCTCATCGCCTACAAAGATGCCCTCATTGCTGCCAAATCTGCCTACCTCTCCACCATCCTCCCGACCCTGCCAAAACCCCAGAACCCTCTTCTCCACATTGAACAACCTCATCAAGCCTCGGACCAACAGCCTCCTTACCTCTACTCCGGATCTCTGCAACTCATTCCTCCACTTTTTCACTGACAAAATCAATCTCATTTACAAATCCCTATCCCCTGTATCTGACCTTCCAGGATCTACTCCAGCACCTACCTTGGACTTCCTCTCTCCATCCCTCCAGACCTCCCGACCCCTCCTCCACACTCCTCTCCTCCCAGTTTAACCCAGTCCTCCTCCTGAAATCTCCAAACTCATCAGCTCTTCCAAACCCACTACCTGCTCCCTTGACCCCCTCCCTACTCCACTTCTGAAGTCCTGCCTCCCGGTCCTATGCCCCTACCTCACTAACCTCTTCAACTCCCCTCACCTTCCGGGAACTGTCCCTCTGCTTTCAAAACTGCCGCTGTCACCCCAATCCTTAAAAACCTGGTCTGGATCCCTCCTCTCTCAACAACTACCGCCCAATATCCAACCTCCCTTTCTGTCTAAAACCCTGGAACGCGCAATTCGCCTCACAGCTACAAACCCATCTTCTTGCCAATAACCTATTCGAACCTCTCCAATCTGGTTTTGCGCCCCCTCACACAGCACAGAAACCGCTCTCCTCAAAGTCCTCAACGACCTCCTCACCTTTGCTGACACCCGGTTCCCTCAACATCCTCATCCTCCTCGACCTGAGTGCAGCCTCGATACTGTGAGCCATAACATCCTGCTCACCAGACTCAAAGACCTCGGTATCGAAGGTACTGCACTCAGCTGGCTCAACTCCTACCTTTCCAACAGATCCCACTTCATCTCTCTCCACAACCACACCTCTGCCACAGCCACAGTCACTCAAGGTGTTCCCCAAAGGCTCCGTGCTGGCCCCCTCCTCTTCATCATCTACATCCTCCCTCTTGGTCAGATACTCCCGCCACTTCAACCTGGACTTCCACTGCTATGCTGACGACACCCAGATCTACCTCAGCACCAAATCCCCAACAATCCTCCCCCTCTCCCACATCAACTCCTGTCTGTCAGCTATTAAAACCTGGATGCAACACAACTTCCTCCAAACTCAACAGCGACAAAACAGAATTCCTTCTGATCGGCTCCAAATCCACACTCAGCAAAACCAATACCCCACTCTCACCATCGGACGGCACCATTGTCTCCCCATCTCCCCCCGGCCCGCGCAACCTTGGCGTTATCTTTGATTCCACCCTCTCCCTTGAGCCTCACATCCGTCCGTCAATGAAAACCCTCCTTCTTTCACCTCCGCGACATCGCCAAAATCAGACCCTCTCTCACAGCCCCCGCTGCTGAAAGACTCATTCACGCCTTCATCTCCTCCCGACTGGACTACTGCAACTCACTTCTCCTCGGCATCAGCTCTACCAACATCAACCGACTCCAACTGGTCCAGAACTCATCCGCCCGCCTCATTACCCGCTCCAAATCCTGGCACCACATCACTCCAGTCCTAAAACAACTCCACTGGCTTCCCATTTCCCACGGATCACCTACAAAATCCTGGTCCTCACCTACAAAGCCCTCCACCATCTGGCCCCCTCATACCTCACTGACCTCCTCTCCCCCTTACCAACCCTCACGGTCCCTCAGATCCACCTCAGCCGGTCTCCTCTCCATCCAAAAAGCCCAACCCCGCTGCGCTTTTGGGGACAGAGCCTTCTCCAGAGCAGCTCCCAGGCTCTGGAACTCCCTCCCAAGAGATCCGCACCTCTGAGTCCCTCACCATCTTCCAGTCCCGCCTCAAGACCCATCTCTTCACCTCAGCCTACCACCGTCCACCTTGCCCTCCCTTTTTTCATCTGTATCTTGTTTTGTTTTCTACTTGTTTTGTTTGCTCGTTTTGTTATGTTTTTATAATCTACCCTGCCCTGTAAAGCGACTTTGAGTCCATGAAAAGCGCTATATAAATTCAATTTATTATTATTATTATTATTATTATATATATATGTATATATATATATATGTATGTATATATATATATATATATATATATATATGTATATATATATATATATATATATATGTTATGTATATATTATATATATACATATATATATATACATATGTATATGTGTTGGTCAGTCTGTCTAGCCTGGTGAGAGCGTCCTGGTCTGGCGAGCTCCAGTCTTCTCCTCCCAGATCAGTCTGGCATCTTGAGATGAGAGAACATTTGGAGCAGTTCGCCAAACGACCGACCAATCAACGTTGGTTTTGAGGCGGGTTTAGGTGGTGATAGACAGATGGTTTATCCAATCAGCTAACCAGGATTTTCAGACAGCGGTCCGGGAACCTGAAATGGGGCCTTTTATTCCTAAATTCTCGTTACACAAACGGCAAACATCCTTTACCGACATGCTGCTAGCTCGCTGAGCTAACGAGCTAACGAGCTAACGAGCTATGCTCTGCCTGCAGCAGCAGCAGGGGTAGCCTGGCTCGTGGTTGTAATTTCATACGCTTCGTCGATCTGATTGGTTGATTTGGCCGGTGTGTCACCAAGTATAGGTGGTAGATAGACAGATGGTTTATCCAATCAGCTAACCAGGATTTTCGCCCCTTTCCCAAAAGTTCTCCAACGGTAAGTTCCCAGATGGATATGCCGAGCTAATGCGAAGCGATCCATCTGGTGGAGTCAGGTTACACTCTGTCTGCTTGACAATCTGATTTTGCAGCAATATAATTGAAGTGAGATGAACAAACAGAGAAATGTGTCTTTTTAAATAAAACAGATGTTGACAAAGTTTCCTTTTGGTGACATCATTTGAAATTGGGGAAAAATTTGAAGTTGGAAAAAAAGGTAAACACATATATAATATATCGCAGGATATTGCAATGTGTTTGAAATCGCAATAATATGATGTCGTGAAGTAAGTATCGTGATGATATCGTATCGTGAGGCCTCTGCTGATTCCCACCACTACTAAAAATCTGTACGTCATTTGGGAACACATATCCTACTTCTTACATGTTTATCGCTTTAAAAAAAATATGCTTGTCCCTCCTGAAAAACGCGATTATGTGATCGCATAATTCAACACATAATCAGCCAAAGTCTGCATATTTAGGCTATGCAGGCGCCGCACTTTCGCCGCATAAATTGCTGATTTCCGTGCAAAATATGCGGGGATTGCATGATTTCATAACCCCCGCATTTTCGTTGCAAAAAAGTCCCATCAATCAATCAATCAATCAATCAATCAACCAACATTTATTTATACAGCACTTTACAGTAACCAACAGGTATCCAAAGTGCTTCACATCAGAAACCAAGACTAAAACACGCATCATATAACATATCAAAAGAATGACATATAGAAACAATAAAATCAGAAAAGGTTACATAGAAAATAGGAGAGGGAAATTGTCACACCACTACTATGTATTAAAAGCCTTTCTAAACAGATAAGTATTAAAGGGGTGATAGAATGATTATATAGGGTATTTTACACTGTTCCTTAAGGTCTCCTAATGGGGTATGTAACATTGGTTGGGATGAAAACTGCCCGAATGCTATTTTATTAGGCCCTTAACTACCCTGTGAATATGGCTCTATTTGGAACAAGAGCTTTTCTTCCAAATATTTATAAACCAACATTTATTTATATAGCGCGTTTTTGCAAGTTCCCGCAATTTCATCGCATAAAATTGCATAAATATCATATAGCATATTCCATTGCATTTTTTAAGAAAACGTGCCGCATGATCAAGGATATTTGCCCCGCAACAATCACAAAAAAACTCCCCATTTTTCTGGAAGGAGTGACTTACATCACGTTCATATTCTTACTAAATATGGCATGCTAAATCTTGAAAATGTTATATTTCACTCAAATGTTTGCTTCATTTTTAAAATAATTCATAATTCTTCTGCATTTTTCTGGAAGGACTGATTGACGCTCTGCCTTGTCTCTCTGTGGTGACGTTTTTGTCGCTTTCTTAAATTTTTTTGAGGAATTAATCGTTTTTTTTAATTTATTTATTGTACTTTTTGTTATTTTCAACCCTTTTTTAAAATTTTTTATTATACTTTTTGCTATTTTCAACCCTTTTTTAAATTTTTTTATTATACTTTTTGCTATTTTCAACCCTTTTTTTATTTTGCTTTTTGCTATTTTCAACCCTTTTTTTATTTTGCTTTTTGCTATTTTCAACCCTTTTTTTATTTTGCTTTTTGCTATTTTCAACCCTTTTTTTATTTTGCTTTTTGCTATTTTCAACCCTTTTTTTATTTTTTTTGTTGCTTATTTTTAGTTATTTATTTGACATCCTGTTTTGTATCTAACAGTTGTTGTTTTTTTAACTGTCTTCATCATTTTGAAACCAGAACACAAGAAATGTTGAGGACGAACTCACAAACTGAACTGAAGACGTTTTAAAACATCGGGAAAAAAAGTGCCAAAAAAAGCCACAAAAGTGTGGAAAAAGACGACCAAAACATTGGAGAGAGAAAGGGGACAGTATCGATGCATATATGCCCCTGAAGACAAACTGAAGTTATTTTAAAAACCCTTTAAAGATCCCCACCCCCCCGCTTATTTTTTTTGCCAATTTCAGCCTCTTATCTGTCTGTCTGGAACATGGATGCGTTATATTGATGGTCTGGAAGCTGGACAGATGTCGCGCATGCGCACATCGCAGTTGGCTTGCGTGTCATGTTGATGAATGCTGAAACTGGAAAGTCAACATGTCCACCGCTGCTGCTCACCGAAACAATAACGAGGAGCCCGGGCTTCACGGTACGTACCGAGCTCCGAGTCACAGAAACTACTTCAGCTGCTCTGACCGAGCGTGTGTTTCGACCGGGAACGTAGCTGTAACGAAGGGTTTATTTGGGAAAAGTTACCGTCGGCTTCGGTATTTCCTCTTCTCCTGCCCAAGGGGGTGGAGGCGGAGAGAGCTGTTGTTTTGACGTCACCGCGAATTGAGCCAATAGCGTAGCGACAAATGTTTGGCTGATGTAAGCGCAGCCAATCACGTACACCAGTCGGCGCTGGGGGCGGGCTCAAGCCTAAATGACAACAAGTTTGGGACAAAAGACGAAATAAATGTTGCTTTTTCGTTGTTGCTATTTGATGCTATAATAATAACGGCACATATTACTCTCACTCTTCATGTAGTCGTGTCGCTTTAATATGTAACTGGCCACAGTATTTCATAACTAAACTAACTGTAAAGAAAGACAATAGTAGGATGTTTTTGCATACGTGCCTGCAGACAAACGGCTCCGAAATCACATTTAAAACACTAAACAGGCGACATGTGTGTCCAGTGTGAATCCATAAAGAATATTTCATATTTATATAAAAAATTATAACATTTGCTTAGACAGAAAAGCGATTTATATCTGACAACAGCGACATGCCTGGGCATATACTGTCTCCTACAGTTATGCAATATCTCACATGATCGCAGCTTTGTTGACATATACTCGTCTGTAGATGTGCAATCAGTCAAGCATGCGTTTAAATACACATTATATATATTTTTAGCGAGGCTAAAAGGGTAAGAAAGGCGGCCCGTGCTATAAAAAGGTGTGCATTGTTTGCCAACAAGAGCCCGCTGCTCATTACAGAGATTACATAACCCCTCCTGTCTGGAAAACAAAATGTGCACGCGGTTTGTGGGGCAGTAGCACAAAGAAATGCACGTTCTTATGGATGCTGTGCACAGCCAGAGTTCATCTGAATGCACAGGGATAGTGCTGCAGGAAATGTAGGTCAGCTTTTCCATCATTTAACTCTCATGTTGTCCTCGGATCCAATTTGACCCGTTTTCAAAATTTCTAAATCAGAAATATGTTTTTTTTTAATTATTATTAGTATTTTAAGACCCAGTGTTTAGTTATTAATTATCAAAATCTGTGTTACCCATTAACCAACTTGTCCTTTTTCATGAATATTTACCTCCATCAATTCCAAGTATTCCTATTGGCTTGAAATTTTACATTTACGTTTGCATTACCTGGGGTAGATTTAGAGCTGGGCAATATATTGATATTATATCGATATCGTGATATCAGACTCTTAGATTTAGGATATCGTAATATCGTGATATGACATAAGTGTCTTTTCCTGGTTGTAAAGGCTGCATTACAGTAAAGTGATGTACTTTTCTGAACTTACCAGACTGTTCTAGCTGTTCTATTATTTGCCTTTTCTCCACTTAGTCATTATATCCACATCACTGATGATTATTTATCTCAAATCTTAAGTGTGAAGATTGTAGGCTAGACCAGATTTCACGCAGATTGCATAAATGGCATATTCCATCGCATTTTTTAAGAAAACGTGCCGCATTAATCAAGGATTTTTGCCCGCAAAAATCACAAAAAAACTCCATAATTTTCTGGAAGGACTGAGCGAGAGGAAGGTGAGGGATAAATCCTGACATCACGCGCCAGATATCAGGATTTATCCTGGAAATGTTTAGTATCCCAGTGATGCAGACTACTGTTAAGTTAATCAGAGACTCAGGTGTGCATATTTGGCGGAGGGTTTAGGGGTCTTTCCTCAAGAAAATGTGATGTTTTTCAATAAATAAATCAAAGCATTTTGGGCCATTATTAGATCAGATTTAGGCCTGCACGAGAAATCGTTATAAAATCACGATCTCGATTCACCCCTGTTCACGATTTAACTTTTAAATGACTTAGATTTTTTTTTTTCAATTAATTTATTGACATGTATTAATTATGTAAAGACATGTTTAAGGAGTTCAGATTGAGCCAGGTATCAGGACCATATTTAGTCCAGATAGAGCCTGTATCAGGGCCATACTTAGTTCAGATAGAGCCTGTATCAGGACCATATTTAGTCCAGATAGAGCCTGTATCAGGGCCATATTTAGTCCAGATAGAGCCTGTATCAGGACCATATTTAGTCCAGATAGAGCCTGTATCGGGGCCATATTTAGTCCAGATAGAGCCTGTATCAGTGCCATATTTAGTTAAGATAGAGCCTGTGTCCGGGCCATATTTAGTCCAGATAGAGCCTGTATCAGGACCATATTTAGTCCAGATAGAGCCTGTATCAGGACCATTTTTAGCCCAGATAGAGCCTGTATCAGGGCCATATTTAGTTAAGATAGAGCCTGTATCAGGACCATATTTAGTCCAGATAGAGCCTGTATCAGGACCATATTTAGTCCAGATAGAGCCTGTATCAGGACCATATTTGAGTCAGATAGATTATCCAGATAGAGCCTGTATCAGTGCCATATTTAGTCCAGATAGAGCCTGTATCAGTACCATATTTAGTTCAGATAGAGCCTGTATCAGACCATTTTAGCCCAGATAGAGCCTGTATCAGGACCATATTTAGTCCAGATAGAGCCTGTATCAGGGCCATATTTAGTTCAGATAGAGCCTGTATCAGGACCATATTTAGTCCAGATAGAGCCTGTATCAGGACCATATTTAGTCCAGATAGAGCCTGTATCAGGACCATATTTAGTCCAGATAGAGCCTGTATCAGTGCCATATTTAGTCCAGATAGAGCCTGTATCAGGACCATATTTAGTCCAGATAGAGCCTGTATCAGGACCATATTTAGTCCAGATAGAGCCTGTATCAGGACCATATTTAGTCCAGATAGAGCCTGTATCAGGACCATATTTAGTCCAGATAGAGCCTGTATCAGGACCATATTTAGTCCAGATAGAGCCTGTATCAGGACCATATTTAGTCCAGATAGAGCCTGTATCAGGACCATATTTAGTCCAGATAGAGCCTGTATCAGGACCATATTTAGTCCAGATAGAGCCTGTATCAGGACCATATTTAGTCCAGATAGAGCCTGTATCAGGACCATATTTAGTCCAGATAGAGCCTGTATCGGGGCCATATTTAGTCCAGATAGAGCCTGTATCAGGACCATATTTAGTCCAGATAGAGCCTGTATCAGTGCCATATTTAGTCCAGATAGAGCCTGTATCAGTGCCATATTTAGTTCAGATAGAGCCTGTATCAGGGCCATATTTAGTTCAGATAGAGCCTGTATCAGGACCATATTTAGTCCAGATAGAGCCTGTATCGGGGCCATATTTAGTTCAGATAGAGCCTGTATCAGGGCCATATTTAGTTCAGATAGAGCCTGTATCAGTGCCATATTTAGTTAAGATAGAGCCTGTGTCCGGGCCATATTTAGTCCAGATAGAGCCTGTATCAGGACCATATTTAGTCCAGATAGAGCCTGTATCAGGACCATATTTAGTTCAGATAGAGCCTGTATCGGGGCCATATTTAGTCCAGATAGAGCCTGTATCAGGGCCATATTTAGTTCAGATAGAGCCTGTATCGGGGCCATATTTAGTCCACTAGGTGCTAAAAAATAATCCATGTTTGGTGCTGCAAATCTGTGTTGTCTTGTCATGGTTCATGTGTAAACATTACACTTCATGAGAAAATCGTGGCAGAGAATCGGGATATCAATTCTAAGCTAAAAAAAATCGTGATTAATATTTTTCTCTGAATCGTGCAGGCCTAATTAGATTCAGCTTTACTGTCATTGTGCAGAGTACAAAGGCAACCAAATGCAGTTTGCATCCAACCAGAAGTGCAAAAAAAAGAGCAGAAAAATGCAACGTGATATACAAAGTATAGACAGGACAAGAAATCTAGTGCAGTGTAGACAGTAGTGTACAGCTGGTTAACAGAAGGTGGTTTAGAGTAATATAAATGAAATATAAATATGTGCAGTGTATCAGCAGTTACTTTATAAGCAGGCTTCAAAATTAACTTTTTCATCCACCAGCCAAATGGCTAGTGGATGTTCAAATATTACCAGCCACTCAACAGATTACCATTGGGCTTTTTTGGCTGGTGAGTGAAACAAATGTACCAGCCACTTGCATATTTCACCAGCATTTGGCTGGTAAACGGTGCTAATTTTGAACTCTTGCTTATAAGAGCATATAAATATGGCTATGTAATATGAACAATGTATGAACAACATGTACAGATATGTGCAATGTAGTAGCAGTAACATTATAATAGTAGTAAGAATAATCTAGATATATGCAGTGGAAAAGCTAGAGCAGATAAATAAATAAATAACACGAAAAAAGCTTAAAGATTAGACTCGTTAAAGAAGTCCAACTACAATCAGTGGGTCTGAGTTTGATGCTTTTTTTCAATGTTTTTGCAGCTTTTCTTGCTGTTTTTGGGACCTTTTTTTTGTCGCATTTCACATTCATTCAGCTTAAAGGTCCCATGGCATGAAAATGTCACTTTATGAGGTTTTTTAACATTAATATGAGTTCCCCCAGCCTGCCTATGGTCCCCCAGTGGCTAGAAATGGTGATAGGTGTAAACCGAGCCCTGGGTATCCTGCTCTGCCTTTGAGAAAATGAAAGCTCAGATGGGCCAATCAGGAATCTTCTCCTTATGAGGTCATAAGGAGCAAGGTTACCTCCCCTTTCTCTGAATAAAAGAGACTTCAGATACAGTATTAGGGGACCACTAAGGCCTATATAAAAGAGACTTCAGATACAGTATTAGGGGACCACTAAGGTCTATATAAAAGAGACTTCAGATACAGTATTAGGGGACCACTAAGGCCTATATAAAAGAGACTTCAGATACAGTATTAGGGGACCACTAAGGTCTATATAAAAGAGACTTCAGATACAGTATTAGGGGACCACTAAGGTCTATATAAAAGAGACTTCAGATACAGTATTAGGGGACCACTAAGGCCTATATAAAAGAGACTTCAGATACAGTATTAGGGGACCACTAAGGTCTATATAAAAGAGACTTCAGATACAGTATTAGGGGACCACTAAGGCCTATATAAAAGAGACTTCAGATACAGTATTAGGGGACCACTAAGGTCTATATAAAAGAGACTTCAGATACAGTATTAGGGGACCACTAAGGTCTATATAAAAGAGACTTCAGATACAGTATTAGGGGACCACTAAGGTCTATATAAAAGAGACTTCAGATACAGTATCAGGGGACCACTAAGGTCTATATAAAATAGACTTCAGATACAGTATTAGGGGACCACTAAGGTCTATATAAAAGAGACTTCAGATACAGTATTAGGGGACCACTAAGGTCTATATAAAAGAGACTTCAGATACAGTATCAGGGGACCACTAAGGCCTATATAAAAGAGACTTCAGATACAGTATCAGGGGACCACTAAGGTCTATATAAAATAGACTTCAGATACAGTATTAGGGGACCACTAAGGTCTATATAAAAGAGACTTCAGATACAGTATCAGGGGACCACTAAGGTCTATATAAAAGAGACTTCAGATACAGTATCAGGGGACCACTAAGGCCTATATAAAAGAGACTTCAGATACAGTATCAGGGGACCACTAAGGTCTATATAAAAGCATCCAAAGAGCACCATGTCATGGGACCTTTTAAGAGCTGCACCTAAAATATCTAGAATGGAAAAGCCTGATGTTGACACAACAAGCTAACCCTCCCTCCCTCCCTCCCCTCCCTCCTTGTTGACCTTTGTGTTGCTAAGGCTCTTGGGTAGAGCTGGAGCTGAACGGGAACACAGCGGCCCACGGTGCACAGACCAGCTCGCCAGCGATGCCCGCCGCAGACCAAGTAAACGCCAACGCCGGCATGAGTGCGACTCTGCAGAGCCTGGAGGTGGTTCCTGAGAGCGACGAGACCCTGATCGGAGGTCTGGAACACGTCCCGTCATCGTCCTCCATCCACAACGGAGACATGGAGAAGATCCTGCTGGACGCACAGCACGAGTCCAGCCAGAGCAGCTCCTCTTGTGATAGGTAGGAGCCAGAAAGCAGCCAGAGCAGCTCCTCTTGTGATAGGTAGGAGCCAGAAAGCAGCCAGAGCAGCTCCTCTTGTGATAGGTAGGAGCCAGAAAACAGCCAGAGCAGCTCCTCTTGTGATATGTAGGAGCCAGAAAACAGCCAGAGCAGCTCCTCTTGTGATAGGTAGGAGCCAGAAAACAGCCAGAGCAGCTCCTCTTGTGATAGGTAGGAGCCAGAAAACAGCCAGAGCAGCTCCTCTTGTGATAGGTAGGGACCTCAGAGCAGCTCCTCCTGGGACAGGTAGGAGCCAGAAAACAGCCAGAGCAGCTCCTCTTGTGATAGGTAGGAGCCAGAAAACAGTCAGAGCAGCTCCTCTTGTGATATGTAGGGACCTGAAAACAGCCAGAGCAGCTCCTCTTGTGATAGGTAGGGACCAGAAAACAGCCAGAGCAGCTCCTCTTGTGATAGGTAGGGACCAGAAAACAGTCAGATCAGCTCATCTTGTGATAGGTAGGGACCAGAAAACAGTCAGAGCAGCTCCTCTTGTGATAGGTAGGAGCCAGAAAACAGCCAGAGCAGCTCCTCTTGTGATAGGTAGGAGCCAGAAAACAGCCAGAGCAGCTCCTCTTGTGATAGGTAGGGACCAGAAAACAGCCAGAGCAGCTCCTCTTGTGATAGGTAGGAGCCAGAAAACAGCCAGAGCAGCTCCTCTTGTGATAGGTAGGAGCCAGAAAGCAGCCAGAGCAGCTCCTCTTGTGATAGGTAGGGACCAGAAAACAGTCCGAGCAGCTCCTCTTGTGATAGGTAGGGACCATAAACAGCCAGAGCAGCTCCTCTTGTGATAGGTAGGAGCCAGAAAACAGCCAGAGCAGCTCCTCTTGTGATAGGTAGGAGCCAGAAAGCAGCCAGAGCAGCTCCTCTTGTGATAGGTAGGGACCTGAAAACAGCCAGCGCAGCTCCTCTTGTGATAGGGACCAGAAAACAGCCAGAGCAGCTCCTCTTGTGATGGGTAGGGACCACAAAACAGCCAGAGCAGCTCCCTTGTGATGGGTAGGGACCAGAAAACAGCCAGAGCAGCTCCTCTTGTGATAGGTAGGAGCCAGAAAACAGTCAGAGCAGCTCTTTCCTTTCTGACTCTTTCTTTCTTTCTTTCTTTCTTTCTTTCTTTCTTTCTTTCTCTTTCCTTTCTGTCTCTTTCTTTCCTTTCTGTCTCTTTCGTTCCTTTCTCTCTTTCTTTCCTTTCTCTCTCTTTCTTTCCTTTCTGTCTCTGTCTTTGCCTCTTGTGGCATGAAAAGAAAAGACTCAAGTTAAAGTACAAGTACCTCAACATTTGGACTGAAGTACAGTATACTGGAGTAAATGTACTTAGTTACATTCCAACACTGGTGTTCATAAAGGCTTTAAAGCTCAGACAAGCGGTTGTTGTTGTTGTTGTTGTTGTTGTTGTTGTTGTGCGTCTTGATTTCATCCCGATGTGTTGACTCAGTCCTCACAGGCCACCGAGTCCAGACCAGGACGAGGGTCAGATAACGTTCGACGTGGAGATGTCCAGCCTCAAAGACAGTCAGGTAAAGTTTAAATGTCAGTCATTTTCAACCTGGACCCTATTTTTCCCATTCAGTGGTGTCTGTAACTGACTAATGTTAACAAGAATCTTTGAAACTGGTCCAGTGTTGAGCGAGAACGCTGTAACCAGCAGCCGTGGACCGGGCTGTAGTGTAACCCTACAGGACTAATGTTCAGCGTTGGTCTGCGTCCACTAAAAGTTCTGTTGTTGCCGCTGACAGACTCAGATTATTATTCTAACTCTATCTAATTCACCATCACCAAACTCCACCAGACTCCATGTAAATAATCAGGACTTTTAGCGTGTATAGAGCCAGCATATTTCCACCAGACTCCATGTAAATAATCAGGACTTTTAGCGTGTATAGAGCCAGCATATCTCCACCAGACTCCATGTAAATAATCAGGACTTTTAGCGTGTATAGAGCCAGCATATCTCCACCAGACTCCATGTAAATAATCAGGACTTTTAGCGTGTATAGAGCTAGTATATTTCCACCAGACTCCATGTAAATAATCAGGACTTTTAGTGTGTATAGAGCCAGCATATCTCCACCAGACTCCATGTAAATAATCAGGACTTTTAGCGTGTATAGAGCCAGCATATCTCCACCAGACTCCATGTAAATAATCAGGACTTTTAGCGTGTATAGAGCAAGCATATTTCCACCAGACTCCATGTAAATAATCAGGACTTTTAGCGTGTATAGAGCCAGCATATCTCCACATGTAAATGGGTGAATTAAGGGTTTATTTCAGCCAAACCAGAGTGGTGATTGTTGGAACAGTGGAAAGATGAACCAAGACGGCTTTTGGTAGTTTTATTTTGTTTCTGTCCACTTTAAATGTTCATGTTTTTCGATGATGAAATCACTGAATATTTACATGGATCCTGGTGGAGTTTGGTGATGGTGATTTCGGGGCTGTTTCATGTTAAACTAAAAGGATCTTACTCTTTAACTAAAAGGTCTATCTCTGTAGGGATCCATCCCATAATGTTGTCAGACACTTAGAATAATAATCTGAGCCTGTCAGCGGCAACAACAGAACTTTTAGTGGACACAAATTGAAGGTGCGCAATTGCCCGTTAACGTTACATTGCAGCTTGTTTGGCGTAACACTGGACCGATTTCAAAGATTGTCACTTAGACACAAAAACATGGGAAAATAGGTTCACAAAAAACAAAGTTACCCCTTAATTGTACCCTAAAACTTGCTCCTTGTACGTCCACGTGTGCAGTCAGAGGACGACTGTCCAGAGAAGGACAGAGAAGAAGACATCCTGATGAACAAAGAAGTAGACTGGGTCTCTGATTGGTCCAGCCGGCCGGAAAACGTCCCACCAAAGTAAGCAGACTCTGCCCTCCAGAATCATCCACTAACAGGTTCAGGATTTAGTTTACTGACCATGTTTTTAGCTTTAACCCTGGTGTTGTCTTCCTGTCGACCTGCATATTTGGGTTTTTCTGGGTCGAAATTTCAACATTTTGTTGTTCTTTTTCGACACTTCTCTCAACGTTTTTGACGCCTTTTTTTTCATACTTTTTTGGCGTTTAAGTTTATTATGTTTTTGTCAATTTTGACGATGTATATTTGTCACTTTTTTCCAAGTTTTTGATATTTCTTTTGTCACTTTTTTCCGATTTTTTTGGGTCCCTTTTTTCAGCGTTTAAAAGAAAATGTATGTGTCGATTTTTTATTTATTTCTTTATTTATTTTTTTCTGGGTTTTTCTGGGTCGAAATTTCAACATTTTCTTTTTCTTTTTCGACACTTTTCTCAACGTTTTTGTCGATTTTATTCAAATTTTTTTGTCACTTTTTTGACGTTTTTTTTTTATTACATTTTTGTCACATTTGGCGATGTTTTTGATGTTTTTTTGTCACTTTTTCCAATTTATTTTTTCACTTTCTTTTCAATTGTTCTGTCACTTTTTAGGCGTTTTTTATTTTTATTTTTTTATGTTTTTGTCAATTTTTTAACAAGTTCTTGTAACTTTTTCCAACATTTGTCACTTTTTTCAATGTTCTTCTGTCATAGTTCTGATATAGAAAGTTTTTGTAAACAGGGTTAGGGTTAATCGGTTTGATTATTCCTCACAGGGTGTTCCACTTCAGGCACCCCCGGCGTTCAGTATCTCTCAGTATGAGAAAGAGTGGAGTCATGAAGAAAGGTGGCATCTTTTCTGCCGAATTCCTCAAAGTCTTCATCCCTTCTTTACTCCTCTCACACATCCTCGCTCTCGGCATCGGGTAAGTCTGAATCCATGACCCTCTATCTTCATTCAGGGATGTGCTGCAAGGTGGCGTAAAGGTCCTATCTTCTGTTATTACAAGGGATGCACCGAATCCAGATTTTTAGGGTTGGTCTGAATCCCCTGATTGAGATTGTGCTGACTCCTCCTCCCATCCTCAGTCCATGAACACAGTGAACACATGAATGAAGTAAACAGGGACTGTCCTTCCTTTGCTGTACCTGAAGTTGCTGCATTCTGGCTGCTGTCTGGAGATTCCTTCGTGCACAACTCGTATTCTTTCAGATGTTTCAGACCAGATGTTGTAACAGCGGCCATGTTGTGTATAGTTTAGGGTCCTCGCCACCACCAGACAAATCAGCATTGAACAGATTAAACATGTAGCTGGACTTGAATGGCCTTCTTTTGACTGAAAGTTCTGCCAAACAACAACTTTTTCTGCTCACCAGATCCATGTCCACTTTCTCACAGCCTGCTGCATTGAACGCTCCACCTACGTAAACACCTTCCCGTAATCAACTGCGCCGTCACTACGGCGACCAGCGTAGCGCGCCGAGTGCAAGCGTAGGGTTCGGTTCCCTGGGAAATAACTCTAAGGTTCAGCAGAAACCGAACCCCTGTCAAAAAGCCCAATATTCAGCCGAATCTGAAGCCAAATCCTGGATTCAGTGCATCCCTGCTTATTTTGACACTTCCTTTCCTCTCATTTCTTGCTTCCACCTCCAACCCCCTCCCCCCCCAATTACCAGTCCTTCCAGAAAAATTCGGAGTTTTTTTGTGATTGTTGCGGGCAAAAATGACTCAAAGCGATTGATCGATTATCAAAATAGTTGGCAATTAATTTAATAGTTGACGACTAATCGATCGATCTTCATAGTTCTAATTTCTTTCATGCAATATGTTGAGCGTCCAGGATCAGTTCTGGCAGGCCAAGTAGTCAAGACGCCGCTAACCGCTATTGGCCAACACACGGTCGCATCAGCTGGTCGACTCCCCTCGCTGCTAAATGGCTACCCTCAAACAGGGCGCCCTACTTAAAGCCGCTTTAGTTTGTTCCTAACTGCTTGCTGCTCACATCTGAAACCCACCTCCTCCCCAGCTCCACCTTGTTGTGTATAACGTGGCATTTGCTTCTATGTCATGATTGCCGCTCTGTTCATATAGGGGAATAGTTTAGCTCTTCCACTCTTAAAGCGCCCATATTATGAAAAAATCACTTTTTCTGGTGATTTGGGGTGTTATTTTGTGTCTCTGGTGCTTCCACACGCATACAAGCTTTGAATAAATCCATCCATGGTGTTCTGAGTGAGATACAGTTTCTGAATGTGTCCTGCCTTCAGTCTCCGGGTGAGCTGGTTACAATCTGCACGGCTTTCTACGTCACTAGCCGAAACAAAGGGGCTAACTGCAATTGAGAATGAGGTAGAATGCTAACGCTAGCATGCTACCTCGTTCTCAATAGCAAAGCACTGCTACAACACACACAAATTCACCATAATCTACCAGAAGAACTACTTCCATGTGCTCCCTGGTTTAGAAGAAGTCTCCCAGCTGATCCTGCCTTGTTACTGACTGAAGTTGGAGAAACAGCCTTTCTTTTACTGTCTATGGAGCTAGCTGACATGATCTACGATCTGAGCTACTGAGCATGTGCGAGTGCAACGATTTTGAGTCTATTCTTTCAGCGGGGCACGACAAAGCAGAAACAGGAATTATGGACGAGCTCGAGGACACCGTGATGCCAGGACTCTGAGTGACTGCAGGTCTCTCTGGTAAAGATGAGTTCTGTTATGGTGAATGAAAGGCTCGGTCCCACCAAGTAGCTCATCCAATCAGATCGAAGCATTGACGTCAACGCTGCTGCCAGTTCTGCCGTTGTTCTTCTTCTTCTAGTCCGTAGAAAGAGCAACGTCGGTAGCTGTTTGCTCATTAGTGCCACCTCTGTTCAGGAGAAGACTGCAACTAGTGTCGCGACCACCACCAGCGCCAGTATAAACCGTTACGGCACTCCCACGACATCACCAGGGCCGGCCCGCGGCGTTTGGGGGGCTCTAAGCAGGATCTGGTTTGGGGGGGACTCTCCACATTGTAACATGTTGCCACTGCACTTGGCACTAAACCAACTTGTGTATTGTAAATATTAGTTTAAACACTCATAATGTACAAATAAGCATTTAAAAGACTAATGTGAGACCTATTAGCAGCAACGCTATCTTTAAATAGACCGGCTCTGTTATGAGCTCTATTGTGGGACATTTCAAGCGCTCTTGGGGGCCCCTCTGGTAGCCCCGGGGCCCTAAGCAGACGCTTAGATCGCTTATGGACCGACAGGTCGTTTGTGGCCAGTATACCCCACATTTAATGCTGCTGCTGTCCCCTGAGTCTCTGACCTTTCATGGTGCTCATGAACGGTCAGGTGGGCTCCTCTGAACAGAAGCCATACCGGCAAATTTAATTCGTAATTTATTCAATAAAATGTCCTAAAGAATTTTTATTGTCTGTTAGGGCTGTGCAGTTAGTCGAAATTTAATCGTGATTATGATTTCTGCTCCCAATGATCACAAAAACAGAATAATCGAAAATAAAGTTTAAATGGGAAAAGTATAAAGGCAAATTTCACAGTTGTGTTTTTTTGCTGTTGATTTATTGAACTTTTTCCACAGTTTTTTTAAGTTCAATAATTGCAACATCTTT
This sequence comes from Perca fluviatilis, assembly GCF_010015445.1. Taxonomy (NCBI): domain Eukaryota; kingdom Metazoa; phylum Chordata; class Actinopteri; order Perciformes; family Percidae; genus Perca; species Perca fluviatilis. Next base: position 40,278,954 of record NC_053117.1, on the reverse strand, counting down.
CCAGAAGTCGACGAGTAATCGTGTTAAATTATCGTGATTTCAATATTGACCGAAATAATCGTGATTATATTTTTTTTACATAATCCAGCAGCCATATTGTCTGTGTTGTTTTTGACTTTAATGGACCTGACAGAACTGCATTTGTTTTGTCTCCAGGGTGTACATTGGGAAGAGAATCGCCACAGCCTCCACCAGCTCTTACTGAGCAGAAGATGAAGCAGTGCCTGGATGTTTCCCCATCTCCAAGTGTCCCATCCATCCTCCCACATTTCCCTTTCCAGTCAGCGTTCAGTCCTGTCACATTGTAGATTAGCTATAGAGTTATACACATGCCATGGTTGCACTCCATCATATTCTGACACAGGGGCAGCTTTCACCCACTTGAATCCAGAAGATGACGGACCCCGATGCCCCTAAATTCCACCAGGCGCGTGCGTCTGCGCTGCGTTCAAAGTTCAGGGTTTTAAATTGACACCTGCCAACCTGCCAAATGCAGGTAAAAAATGTACTTTGGCAGGTAACATTTTAAAGTTACAAGCCAGTTTGGCCGGTGATGAACGAAGCAGATAACTCTGCGTGTGTTTGAATCGTCCAGCTGCAGAAACGATGCAACAAGTCTGAAATTTGGGCGGTTTTGTGTGTGTGTTTTAGTTTGGGAACGTTATCTTTATCCAGCGACGCTGCTTGTAGTCCTAATCCTTCATTTCCCATGACGAACAGAACGGCGCAAAACACACCAGAGTAGCTGAAATTAACGTAAAACATGTGGCTAGTGGAAAATCTGATTGGCTGGTAACTTTAAAAAGCTACTAGCCATGTTGGCTGGTGATCAAACAAGTTAATTTAAAGCCCTGATCGCGGCAAATCAAAACTAGGGTTGGGTACCGAAACCTACGCAACCGGTAGGAATCAGACCGGATTAGAACGCAAATTTCGGTTCCTCGTTTCGGTTCCACTTAATGTGTCGACTGAAATATTTTCCCTCTGTCGCTCCGAAACAGACGTAAAAATATCACAATTTCTCTGTAGTCTACCGTTAGCTAGCTACCGTAAAGGTAGGCTACTTTTAAAATGCCATATGTTCCCTTCTGGGCTCACCAAAACGGACGTAAAAGTATCCCACTTTCTCTGTAGTCTACCGTTAGCTAGCTACTGTAAATGTAGGCTACTTTTAAAAATGCCATATGTTCCCTTCTGGTCTCACCAAAACGGACGTAAAAGTATCCCACTTTCTCTGTAGTTTACCGTTAGCTAGCTACTGTAAATGTAGGCTACTTTTACTTTTAAAATGCCATATTTCCCCCTCTGGGCTCACCAAAACGGATGTAAAAGCATATTAACCATTCACTGCACGCGATCGCTAGTTAACATATTACATCTCGGTTTAGGAATCTGAACGATACCCAACTCAACACAAGACGAAAGCTTGTGATTCCACCAGCCGGTGACGCAGCGTGCGTCCCAGAAGCGTATCTCTGCTCTGCTACGCTAAAAATAGCCGCCAGGTCTATTTTTGCGGGACGTTTAACAGGTCCGTGCAGGAAGTGATGCGGCTTGAGCATCCGGTCAATGTTCAAAATCAGAGTTTAGTTCAGAGCTCAGAGAGATTTATTGCCCCTCAAGGGGAAATTTGAGCCTCAGTTGGCGGTACAAACAGCGAAACAATTAAAAAAACGCAATAACGAGGCATAAAACATCGTAGCAGCACACGACCAACAGATTCATTAAGAGCAATTTCATCACTTAAAAGTAAACTGTGTCAAATAAAAATCATTGAGTGTGTAAAAGAAGGAGTGGTTTTTACAAGTGTCATTAAAGGTGCAGTAGGTAAGAGTTATAAAACTAACTTTCTGTCATATTTGCTGAAACTGACACTATGTTCCAGTAGAACTACATGAAGCAGGTCATTTAAAATAAATCCAGCTCCTCTGGCTCCACCTACAGCCTGGAGTGGGATTTTTCAAAAATCCACAGCTCCCTGTTCAGATGCACCAATCAGGGCCAGGGGAGGTGTCTAACTGTTCAGATGCACCAATCAGGGCCAGGGGAGGTGTCTAACTGTTCAGATGCACCAATCAGGGCCGGGGGAGGTGTCTAACTGTTCAGATGCACCAATCAGGGCCGGGTGTCTAACTGCGTGTCAATCACTGCTCATGCACACGTATTCATTCTCCCTTGTGGGGGGAGGGGCTTAGGAGACCGTTTTGGGCTTTAGCAGAAAGGAGGGAGGGACTGAGAAGTTGTCGATTTTCAAATTCTTTGGCTAAGTCCTGGATCTTCACAATCCTACCTACAGCACCTTTAAGAAAGGCCTAAAAGACACAAATAAAACAGTGCACTCAGGAGTTGTGCAAGTTAAAAGCTCTTATTGAACAAAATAAGATTTTTACCCGTTTTGATTTTGCTCAAGAAGAGAAACTGTGGCTGTGTCTCATTCTGCATACTTCGTCAGTACGCTGCTAATGTGCACTGACCACTTACTGCCGTAGTGCCCACTTTGGATGGTTAGTATTGTCCCAAAAGGAGCACTTATGTTAAAACGTTTACCGGAAATGACGAGCGGCCGGCTCGCCTCCTCTCAAAATCTGATGAAAATCTTTTAAACTGACCTTTGTTGATGTGAAATGAAGACCGATTCAGCAACTGCACACGGCCTATTTCTCTCTTAAAATGTTTTCAGAAACACGTTTCGGTGAACTGTTTTTGTAAAATACGAGATCGCCCATCATGCTCTGTTGTGAAATCCGGGAGAAGCCAGACCCACGTGACTCGTTCGTCCAATCAGCTGCCGGTCTACGTCCCTGGTCCCTCCCCAGGGTCATCCTGGTACTTTCAGTGCGCTGACTTTTTACGTTATCTACACGATATACTTAAAACTAAGTGTTTTGAAGTGTGCAAGTAGGCGGTCTGAGACACAGCCTTTATCTCCGCCCAGAGAGAAGAGGAATGAATTCCTCCGAGAGAGAGTGGGAGGTCAGAGCTTAACAACATGGACTGTGCCTCCCTGTGCAGACTCTCGATCGTATATTTCACATCGCTAAACTCTTTTACCAACTAAAACACAGCCACAAGTCTTTGATCCATGATTAGTGAGGACTATGGTTAACTGTTCCTCAGATCTCTGAAGGGTAAATCCAGACAGCTAGCTAGACTATCTGTCTGTCTGTCTGTCTAACTGCTCCTCAGATCTCTGCAGGGTAAATCCAGACAGCTAGCTAGACCATCTGTCCAATCGGAGTTTTCTGTTGCACGACTAAAACTACTTTTGAACGTACACGTTCCACAAAAACCAGTTCCTTCCTGAGACGATTAAGCTCCGTCTGGAGCTTAGCCCCGCCCAAGACGGATTGTGATTGGTTTAAAGAAATGCCAATAAACCAGAGCACGTTTTCCTCCCATCCCAGAATGCTCAGACCTTCCTCCGCGGCGCTGTGGAGGAAGGTCTGGCAAAGCGAGACTAGTAACAGGACTAAATGGAAGAAACCATTTAGCTGCAGTATGTAGACTACTTACTTATGTGGTAAAAGCACAAATATCCAGGAAAAATGACCAAAACAACTGGTTTCTGCGAGTCGGGCTGGCAATACGCTCCGCTATGATGCGTGGCGCTCCGCTGTGACGCATTGGCAGACGACCGAACAAAACCACGGCACTGCCGAAATTCAGCGCGTCCGCGCCTGGTGGAATCCCGGAGTTAGAGCTGCAAAAACATCAGGCTGCATCTACACTACTACGTTTGGGTTTGAAAACTAAATATCTTTTGCTACGTTTCTCTTGTGTGGAACGAGCTCGTTGAAAACGTAGTGGTGTAGATGTAGCTTCAGACACCCTGTTTAACTCCAAACATATGTGACAAGGATTTGATGTGCGGTGGATTCAGGGTTGGAAGTTGGAAGTCTTCTCTACTTGTGTTGATGTTGTCATGTCATGATGAAATCGGACCTTCTCCCAAGATGCATCTCTCCACCGGTGCCACAGTTGGCAGTCGTGTGTACGAACCAAAAATGAAACGCGCCAAATCTGCAATATACAAACTAATGGAATTTTATCGCCTTAATTTTTTTTTAAAGCTAAACACTCAAGGTGCAGTTATCGGTGGGGACAGACGATGCTGCACAGTGGGATTCATTTTTTAAATCTCACAAATGAAGTTTTATCATGTGAACTCCTGAGGGTTTCTTTTAAAATCTTGTTTTTTTTTTTCTAGGGATGCACCGAATCCAGATTTTTGGGGTTTCGGCCGAATACCGAATCCACTGGTTGAGATTGTGCTGACTCCTCCTCCCATCCTCAGTCCATGAACACAGTAAACACATGAATGAAGTAAACAGGGACTGTCCTTCCTTTGCCGTACGTATTGCTAATTGAAAATGTAAGCTGGACTCATAGGCGCCGATACTGTTGGTGCTCCGGAGCTCGAGCACCCACGGTAAAGTGCGCCAGTTCATTTTTACATTCATTTAAAATTAAACATTGCAGTTGTTGCTGAGTGGAGCATCTGTAATAGTGTGATTGGTTCTGTCGGTGGCATTGATTCTTAATTTCCCACGAAGCTGATCGTGTCAGTTAAACTTCTCATCTCCAGTCCTCTCTGTATCTGTGGCGCTGTCCTGAGTTGAAAGAGAGACTACTTTACTGCTAAATTATGGAGTAAATAGGCGCATGTGTGTTCGTGTTTCCTAAGGTTCTGAAATCCATACATTTTTTGACTACTTTTTTTTTTAAAGGGTGAGCACCCACGGAGGAAAACATAAATCAGCGCCTATGGCTGGACTTAAATGGCTGGACTTAAATGGCTGGACTTGAATGGCCTTCTTTTATATTATTTTTTGAGCTTTTCCCCCTTTATTTGACAGGACAGCTAGGTGAGAAAGGGGAGAGAAGACACGCAGGAAATCGTCACAGGTCGGATTTGAACCCTGGACCTCTGCGTTGAGGCATAAACCTCCAAGTATATGTGTGCCCGCTCTACCCGCTGAACCAACCCGGCCACTTGAATGGCCTTCTTTTGACTAGGGCTGCTCCCTCTTAGTGGATTAGTCGACTAATCGGTCGTTTTTGGTCTTAGTCAACTTAGATTTCTTTAGTCCATTAGTCATGTCTGATGCTGTTTTCATGCTGAATGACTTATTTCCAAGAAACGTACGAGCTCATCTCTGGTAAACACAAGAATTAAAGTGGTGCTTTTAGCGGGACTCTTAGCGGAGAAACTCAGATTTACAGATCTGTCGATTAAATCAACTAATCGATTAGTCGGTACTATTGAATGAGTGTTAGTTGACTAAGAATTTCTTCAATCGAGCACAGCCCTTGTGGCTGGACTTGAATGGCCTTCTTTTGACTGAAAGTTCTGCCAAACAACAACTTTTACTTCTCACCAGATCCATGTCCACTTTCTCACAGCCTTCTGCTCACCAGATCCATGTCCACTTTCTCACAGCCTTCTGCTCACCAGATCCATGTCCACTTTCTCACAGCCTGCTGCTCACCAGATCCATGTCCACTTTCTCACAGCCTTCTGCTCACCAGATCCATGTCCACTTCCTCACAGCCTATTGCTCACCAGATCCATGTCCACTTTCTCACAGCCTTCTGCTCACCAGATCCATGTCCACTTTCTCACAGCCTGCTGCTCACCAGATCCATGTCCACTTCCTCACAGCCTACTGCTCACCAGATCCATGTCCACTTTCTCACAGCCTACTGCTCACCAGATCCATGTCCACTTTCTCACAGCCTACTGCTCACCAGATCTATGTCCACTTCCTCACAGCCTACTGCTCACCAGATCCATGTCCACTTCCTCACAGCCTACTGCTCACCAGATCCATGTCCACTTCCTCACAGCCTGATGCATTGAACGCTCCACCTACGTAAACACCTTCCCGTCATCAACGGCGCCGTCATTATGGTGACCAGCGTAGCGCCGTAGTGCAAGCGTAGGGTTCGGTTCCCTGGGAAAAAATTCTAAGGTTCTGCAGAAACCAGAACGCCGTCAAAATGCCCAAATATTCAGCTGAACCTGAAGCCCAATCCTGGATTCGGTGCATCCCTGTTTTTTTTTGAAGGGTGGAAAGCTTAAAAATGGATCTAGTATTTAGTTTTTAAACTTGACAAGTGGAGTTCTTTGAAGGTATTATGATTGAATCTAGGGCGGATGGCAATGTACCAGGCCATATGCTATTTATATATTCCTTTCTGCCTACATATCTTCTTCTTTAACATAACATAGCAGCAACGGCAAAAGTGCCAAATTTGTATCTTTCACCACTGCACATCGGTGATTTATCTTAGACTGTTGTTTTATTTTCTGACATGTTTAGATGTATAAAGATGTACATGAAAATAATTTAAGCTGTGATCTGCCCCATGTTATAGATACATTTTGACATTGTCTACTTTGTTTATGAATTGATATTAAAGGGTAATTTCTTTTAATTTTTCCAATCTGGAGCCTAATTCCCCATGTATTGGTGTCTAATGTGGACAAAAATCTTTTATATTGGTCCAGTATTAAGCGAGAACGCTGTAACCAGCAGCTGTGAAACTGCTGTAATGTAACCCTACAGGACAGATGTTCAGCGTCAGTTTAGCGTCCACTAAAAGTTCTGTTGTTGCCGCTGACAGACTCAGATTATTATTCTAAGTGTCTGACAACATTATGGAAAGGATCCCTACAGATATAGACCTTTTAGTTAAAGAGTAAGATCCTTTTAGTTTAACATGAAACAGCCCCGAAATCACCATTACCAAACTCCACCAGACTCCATGTAAATAATCAGGACTTTTAGCGTGTATAGAGCCAGCATATCTCCACCAGACTCCATGTAAATAATCAGGACTTTTAGCGTGTATAGAGCCAGCATATCTCCACATGTAAATGGGTGAATTAAGGGTTTATTTCAACCAAACTAGAGTGGTGATTGTTGGAACAGTGGAAAGATGAACCAAGATGGCTTTTGGTAGTTTTATTTAGTTTCTGTCCACTTTGAATGAAGTGTGTTTTACAATGATAAAAGTCCTGATTATTTACATGGAGTCTGGTGGAGATATGCTGGCTCTATACACGCTAAAAATCCTGATTATTTACATGGAGTCTGGTGGAGATATGCTGGCTCTGGATCTTACTCTTTAACTAAAAGCTCAATCTCTGTAGGGATCCTTTCCATAATGTTGTCAGACAAATAATCAGAATAATAATCTGAGTCTGTCAGCGGCAAAAACACGTTAATGTTACATTGCAGCTTGTTTCTTGCTTAATACTGGACTAATTAAAAACTTAGACACAAAAACATGGGAAAATAGGGTCCAGGTCAAAAAAAAACGATATTACCCTTTAATTCATATTATATAATTCTTATAGCAGTGTGGCAGTTTGTAGCCTACGTAAACGTGTCTTTGCTGTCGTTTAATTGCTGAAGCGTCGGTGGCCGAAACCACCAAAGAAGAAAGTATTCCCAGGGTTCTCATTTAAGATTGTTTTCAGACTTTTATGTAGATTACACTGTGCAATCATTTCACATATTATAAAACAATAAACAGTGTACATTGTGTGTAGAACTAGAACAGCTAGATAAAACTAGAGCATGTGACTCCTGTATACTGATGCTGATTGGATGACTGGATGATTCTTCTGTGTCAGTGTTTGTGAATGAACGGCAGTCACATTTTAGAATCAAATGAAAAATCATTCCCATAATGTACAGTATTGGTTTTGAAGGCGCTCAACATGCATTCAGGCTTTAATGCATTATTATGTAATCAAGTGTGCAATACAGAACATTTTGTATGAAGTATGTACTGTATACAGTGGCTGAGATATACACACAGACAAGAGTGGATAGAACTGAATATTTAATGCTTTAGTTAAGTCATAATAACTAATAAAAAGGCATATCGTCATCATTTTTTGGGCTCTTGAACAGATTAATAAGCAGCAATGAGCGTTGTAAACTTGTATGCAGACGATGAAATAATACAAATGTATAATTTATTTTCATTATTTACATCTTATACATCTCTACAAGCACAGAAGATATAAGTATGAAAGAATCTGTGTGTCTGTTACAGGGTTCAGGTTAGGCTATCTAACGTTGACGTTAGCTTCAGATACAGTATTAGGGGACCACTAAGGTCTATATAAAAGAGACTTCAGATCCAGTATTAGGGGACCACTAAGGTCTATATAAAAGAGACTTCAGATCCAGTATTAGGGGACCACTAAGGTCTATATAAAAGAGACTTCAGATACAGTATTAGGGGACCACTAAGGTCTATATAAAAGAGACTTCAGATACAGTATTAGGGGACCACTAAGGTCTATATAAAAGAGACTTCAGATCCAGTATTAGGGGACCACTAAGGTCTATATAAAAGAGACTTCAGATACAGTATTAGGGGACCACTAAGGTCTATATAAAAGAGACTTCAGATACAGTATTAGGGGACCACTAAGGTCTATATAAAAGAGACTTCAGATACAGTATTAGGGAAAACACGTGTTACGGGATGCCTGGAACGCAGCAACAGGACTTAAAAAAAGGATAAATTACACTCGAGCTGCAACGATTAATCGATCGACAGAAAAACTACTTTGATCATCGATTCATTTTTCACGCAAAAATGACAGAAAACGTTTTTTAGCCTCTGAAATACGAAGCAGGGCAGTGGTAACGTCACGTTACAATATAAACGGGCCTGACTCAGTTCAAAAACTGGTTTTCAGTGTCTGTGTCTCTGTCTGTCTGTGTGTGTGTGTGTGTGTGTGTGTGTGTGTCTGTGTCTCTGTTTGTGTGTGTCTCTGTGTGTGTGTGTGTGTGTCTTTTGTGTGGTGTGTGTGTGTGTCTGTGTGTGTGTCTGTGTGTGTCTCTGTGTGTGTCTCTGTCTGTGTGTGTCTCTGTCTGTGTGTGTGTCTTTGTGTGTGTGTGTGTGTCTGTGTTTGTGTCTGTCTGTGTGTGTGTGTCTGTCTGTGTTTGTGTGTGTCTGTGTGTGTGTGTGTTTGTATTTGTGTGTCTGTCTGTGTGTGTGTGTGTGTGTGTGTGTCTGTGTGTGTCTGTCTGTGTCTGTCGTGTGTGTGTGTGTGTGTCTGTGTTTGTGTGTCTGTGTGCGTGTCTGTCTGTGTGTGTGTGTGTGTGTGTGTGTCTGTGTGTGTGTCTGTGTGTGTCTATGTGTGTGTGTCTTGTGTGTGTGTGTGTGTGTCTGTGTCTGTGTTTGTGTTTGTTTGTCTGTGTGTGTGTGTCTGTGTGTGTGTGTGTTTTTGTGTCTGTTTCTCTGTGTGTGTTTGTGTGTCTGTGTGCGTGTCTGACTGTGTGTGTGTGTGTGTCTGTGTGTTTGTGTGTCTGTGTGTGTGTGTGTCTGTGTCTGTGTCTGTGTCTGTGTTTGTGTTTGTGTTTGTGTGTCTGTGTGTGTGTGTGTCTGTGTCTGTGTCTGTGTTTGTGTGTCTGTGTGTGTGTGTGTGTCTGTGTTTGTGTGTGTGTGTGTGTGTGTGTGTGTCTGTGTCTGTGTTTGTGTGTCTGTGTGTGTGTGTGTGTGTGTGTGTGTGTGTGTGTGTGTCTGTGTCTGTGTCTGTTTGTGTGTCTGTGTGTGTGTGTGTGTGTGTGTGTGTGTGTGTGTTGTGTGTGTGTGTGTCTGTGTCTGTGTTTGTGTGTCTGTGTGTGTGTGTGTGTGTGTGTGTGTGTGTGTGTGTGTCTGTGTGTCTGTGTGTGTGTGTCTGTGTGTGTATCTCATCAAAGAAACATGGAGCTACAGAGGCGCAGGGCGGGGCAGTGCGCATGCGCGGTACCTCTTTGTGGCCCTTCTCTTCTTGGTGCTTTGCCTGGTCTTCAGGGACCTTTCCTAGCAGTAAATCCAAGCATAGCACTGTTAGACAAAGACATAACCACTCGTTTTAAATAGTAGTTGTTAGGCTGCGGTGTGCGAACATTACTTGCTATCGACAGACTTTGTCAGAGAGGCAGAAACCTTCCCGGGGCGTCGACTGGCCAACAGGCAGAGAGAGCATCAGTTCATCCTTTCATTGGCCGCTAACGTTAGCTTCAGAGGCAGCGGACAGATCTGCAAAATGTCGGGGTACCAAGGCAAGAAGAACATCCCACGGATTACAGTGAGTATTATTTCGTTACTTGAAAGATATTACATGTAGCCTTCGCTTGTGGTGGTTTTTTTTTTTTTTTTCTGTAACGTGAGGTGAGCCTCAGGATTAGCAAAAGAAAGCTAGCCAAATGCTAGCTGTCATTTCCATTCATTTTCACCCACCCACCAGACTCCATGTAAATAATCAGCACTTTTAGCGTGTATAGAGCCAGCATATCTCCACATGTAAATGGGTGAATTAAGGGTTTATTTCAACCAAACCAGAGTGGTGATTGTTGGAACAGTGGAAAGATGAACCAAGACGGCTTTTGGTAGTTTTAATTAGTTTCTGTCCACTTTGAATTAAGTGTGTTTTACGTTGATAAAAGTCCTGATTATTTACATGGAGTCTGGTGGAGTTTGGTGATGGTGATCCAGCAGCAGCCCTGATTCAGCTGTACACACTGACAGCCTGGGTGGGGGGGCTCTTTAACACTCCCTGATGTGGAGTATAGGTTGTATTTTTCAACACTATGATCACTCTTTGCTCCATTTAAAGGGGTGATAGAATGATTATATATTTCACACTGTTCCTTAATGGGTTATGTAACATTGGTTGGGCTGAAAATTGCCCGAATGCTATTTTATTAGGCCCTTAACTACCCTGTGCTTTGACCCTATTTGTAACAAGAGCTTTTCTTCCAAATATGGTATGCTCGTGAATATTTAGATGAGCTGCATGCTGATTGGTTTGAGCGAACCACATAGAAACACATTGGAGACGAGGCAGCAGGTCTCATATTTCAGGCACTGCAAAGTTATACATTGTTTGTCTACTATTTTGTTATTAAATTCACTTCTGAGACTTTTTTATGCGAGAAATCAACTATATAAAGCTCAAATATGGGCCGTTTTACGAAAATGTATGGCTAATTGCAAATTTGGTAAGACATTTCGGATTTCAGGAGCTCCACACAGTCTGACGAGACAGCGGCAGCCTGCTGGGCTCCATACCCAGGAGAAAGTCAGCGTTTCTGGGTTAGCTACTGGACAACCTGGGGCTCGGGGCTCCGCGGAGCTGTCCAGCTGTCGGCATAACTATAATATATTTACAGTTTGAATTTCGTCACCCCACTTATATAACAGCTACCCTAAGGTCTTACAAAGCTAACGCTTGTGTCAGATTTAAATTTAATGCATTTTTGTGAACATGAGGGTTTCGTTAGTTGCTACTGTCCATTCAATCCTATGGGTCGCTAAAGATCGAGGCTAGCTAGCTAGCTACACTTTGGGAATAACTATAATATATTTACAGTTTGAATTTCATCACGTCACTTATATAACAGCTACACTAAGGTCTTACAAAGCTAACGCTTGTGTCAGATTTAAATTTAATGCATTTTTGTGAACATGAGAGGTTTCGTTAGTTGCTACTGTCCATTCAATCCTATGGGTCGCTAAAGATCGGGCTAGCTAGCTAGCTACACACCGACATAACTATAATATATTTACAGTTTGAATTTCGTCACCCCATATATAACAGCTACCCTAAGGTCTTACAAAGCTAGCGGCTTGTGTCAGATTTAAATTTAATGCATTTTTGTGAACATGAGAGGTTTAGTTAGTTGCTACTGTCCATTCAATCCTATGGGTCGCTAAAGATCGAGGCTAGCTATATACACTTTGGGATTAACTATAATATATTTACAGTTTGAATTTCATCCACGTCACTTATATAACAGCTACACTAAGGTCTTAGAAAGCTAACACTTGTGTCAGATTTAAATTTAATGCATTTTGTGAACATGAGAGGTTTGTTAGTTGCTACTGTCCATTCAATCCTATGGGTGCTAAAGATCGAGGCTAGCTAGCTAGCTACACTTTGGGAATAACTATAATATATTTACAGTTTGAATTTCATCACGTCACTTATATAACAGCTACACTAAGGTCTTACAAAGCTAACGCTTGTGTCAGATTTAAATTTAATGCATTTTTGTGAACATGAGAGGTTTCGTTAGTTGCTACTGTCCATTCAATCCTATGGGTCGCTAAAGATCGAGGCTAGCTAGCTAGCTACACTTTCCGCATAACTATAATATATTTACAGTTTGAATTTCGTCACCCCACTTATATAACAGCTACCCTAAGGTCTTACAAAGCTAACGCTTGTGTCAGATTTAAATTTAATGCATTTTTGTGAACATGAGAGGTTTCGTTAGCTGCTGGTGTCCCTTCAATCCTCTGGGTGAAGTTCGTGGCTAGCTGCAGGCCCTGGAGCTCCGTCAGGGCCTCGGCATTTAGTAGTCCAGTAACCCAGAAACGGTGACTTTGCGCGGGCGGGTATGGAGCGCCGCGGGCTCCTGGTCGTGACGGAGATCCAGCTAGCTCACAGCGAGCCGCGGTCTACGAATGAGGACACGCCGGGCGGCGAGGCAGCTGTCACGTTAGCCTGCTGAGCTCCCGCTGAACTGCAAACACACAGTCGGACAAAATTCGCAATTCGCCACTAGGGGCGGGAATCACCAGAGGCCTCACGATACGATATCATCCCGATACTTATGTCACGATACAATATTATTGCGATTTTAAAGATATTGCAATATTCTGCGATTATATTGCAATTTATTACCTTTTTTCCAACTTCAAATTTTTCCAAATTTCAAATTATGTCCCCAAAAGAAAACTGTCAACATCTGTTTGGTCTAAAAAGATACATGTCTCTGTTTGTTCATCTCATTTCAATTGTACTGCTGCAAAATGGGGATTGTCAAGCAGACAAACTGACCAACACATATATCATAAAAGATCGATACTTGGCGTCTGTGTATCGATACAGTATTGCCACGAAAAATATTGCGATACTACGCTGTATCGATTTTTTTCCCCCACCCCTATTCGCCACCAACTTTCGTAAAACGGCCCATATTTGACCTCTACGTAGTTGATTTCTCGCATTAAAAAAAAGTCTCAGAAGTGAATTTATTTTAATTTTAATTTAGTAATTAAATAGTGGAGCTCTGGAGATCTGCGTGACCTGGCTAGATTCAGAAGACCAAGCTGACCTCGGGTCAGCGGTGTAGCCGATGCAAATGTCGGGGCGCGACAAAGACCAGGAGTTGAGGAGTTGACGTCAACTTTTAGCTTTGTTGAGATTCGCCCGTTTTCAGAGGCAGTTTCAAATTGTGATATTTGCAGAGGAAAGAGGTGTCAATGGGATTTAGAGGTTCTATGTATGTCCTAGTTACCCTCCAAACTGTCATTATTCAACTAGAGCTGCTCCCTCTTAGTCGATTAGTCGACTAATCGGTCGTTTTTGGTCTTTCTTTAGTCCATTAGTCATGTCTGATGCTGTTTTCATGCTGAATGACTTATTTCCAAGAAACGTACGAGCACATCTCTGGTAAACACAAGAATTAAAGTGGTGATTTTAGGCAAGGCAAGGCAGCTTTATTTGTATAGCACATTTCAGCAACAGGGCAATTCAAAGTGCTTTACATAAAACATTAAAGAGCAGTAGAAAACAATTTAAAAACATTAATAAACAAATTAAAAACATTAAAAGACAAGAATAAAATTGACAGTGCAGTATAACAATAAAGGTTACAGTGCAGTATAAGAAATTTAAGTTAATAAAATAGGTTATTTAAAGAAAAGCAACATCAAAAAGATAGGTCTTTAGCTTAGATTTAAAAGAACTGAGAGTTGCAGCGGACCTGCAGGTTTCTGGGAGTTTGTTCCAAAGATGTGGAGCATAAAAACTGAACGCTGCTTCCCCCTGTTTGGTTCTGACTCTGGGGACAACAAGTAGACCTGTCCCAGACCACCTGAGAGGTCTGGGTGGGTCTTTAGCAGGACTCTTTGTGGAGAAACTCAGATTTACAGATCTGTCGAATAAATCAACTAATCGATCAGTCGAAACAATTGAATGAGTGTTAGTCGACTAAGAATTTCTTCAATCCAGCACAGCCCTATTTTCAACTATGAGAAGGTAAAATCGGTTTTGCATTCTATCACTCCCTTTAAGCTGCCGTTACTTTTGCACATCCCTCTACATTTTTTATTCATCCTGCACTAACCCATACAGCCTCTTTTCTTATAATGTTAACCCTCCTGTTGTCCTCGGGTCAAATTTGATATATATCAGAACTAACTATGACAAAAGAACGTTGAAAAAAGTGAAAAATGTTGGAAAAAGCACAAAAAAACACAGGAAAAAAAATCAACAAAAACATTTATTTTTAAACGCTGAAAAAAGTGACCAAAAAAAAATCAAAAAAATTGCCGAAAGGTAACCTAAACTTGTTGAAAAAAAGCGAACAAAAAAACGTCAAAAAAGAGCAACAAAATGTTGAAATTTCAACCCAGAAAAACCTGTTTTACGGATGCACCATAAACCGAGGCACATTTCTAGTAAGTGCTACTGAACTGGCAATAAAATCTCTTTCTGGTTCTGCCGTTAGCAGCCGTTAGCAACCGTTAGCAACGTTAGCAGCCGTTAGCAGCCGTTAGCAGCCGTTAACAGCCGTTAGCAGCCGTTAGCAACCGTTAGCAACTTAGCAGCCGTTAGCAACCGTTAGCAACTGTTAGCAACCATTAGCTCTCCTCAGCATCCTCAGCTAGCAGGTGTTAACGTTATGCTGCGTTCCAGGCATCCCGTAACTCCTATTTTCACCACCTTCTACCGGTGAAAGCGTCCTGGAACGGCAGTCAAACCAGTAACTTACTCCCAGTGAACTGGTACCAGATGGTTGTTCTCCCAGTTACAGTTTTTGACGTCACACACACACACACACACATGTGTTAAAGGCTTTCTAAAAGATCTTGCAGAGAGGCAGTCTGTCTGTCATTGTTTTTAAATTGATTTAGGACCCAGATTTTCTTTATGATGACATTGGCGTTTGAATATGATGAGTGAAAGTGTGTCTGTGTTTGCCAGGACCCTCTTGTAAAAAGAGATTTGTAATCTCAAGGAGTTTTTTCCTGGTTAAATAAAGGTTTGAATGAAAATAAACAACGATGGCGCCCTCCTGTTGATGCCGTACAGACGCCGGTGATTAACGGTGAGAAATAGACATAAATAGGCAACGAAAAGTAATTCCGCACATTGTAATCAAAACAACACACACACGATTGTGTACTACTGCAATGTTATGTTTATTAGATGGAGCCCAAAATATGTCGCCGACTAGAAATCGCTAGTATCAGCTAGCGCTATAGCTAACGTCAACGTTAGGTAGCCGCCAGCTAACGCTAACGCGAGCTAGAAGGGTGTCAGTACCCGATCCGTTCTGCGCATGTGCAAGATGATACGTATGCCATGACGTATGCGCAGATGATAATACCGTTTTACGACCTGCCCGATCCGTTCCACGCTAGCCTCCACCGGGATAGCTAACAGCTAATTCGGCTAACCGCTAGCCGACAGCCTTCGGTCTAAAATAACGCATGCGCAGAACGGATCGTGCAGGCAGAACGGACAGCTAGATTCAGTCTAAAATAACGTTAAGTCAAACTTAATGGGAAAAGCAGGCTACAGCTAAATTAAGACTTTACAGTAATAACAATAAAGACAAGTATTGAGTGATTGGATTTTAAATGAGCACAAGTAAAGTAGAACTGACGTAACAGCTGTTATATATGTTAACGTTTATTATCAAGTTTTATTTTGAGGGTCTTTCAAAGTTTACATGCTGTCTCAGCTAGCGGTTAGCCGAATTAGCTGTTAGATAAACTAACGTTAGCTTAACTGTGGAGGCTAACGGCAGACCGCTACAATCAGCTAGCGGTTAGCCAAATTAACCGTTAGCTAAACTAACGTTAGCTACCCGGTGGAGGCTAACTGCAGACCGCTATAATCACCTAGCGGTCTGCCGAATTAGCTATTAGCTAAACTAACGTTAGCTGGAGTTTGTTTGTATTTCTATGTTCTGAATAAAAAAAACCCTTCTCACAGTAACCCCCAGAGTGGGAACAGATTGGGTAGTGTGGTAAATCCTCGTACCACAGCGAACATCTTGCGCATGCGCAGAACGGATCGTGCCGGTGGAACGGATCGGGTACTGACAAAGGGTTTGTCGTGACTTTTCCTGGAACGCTACCAAGTCGTGAGTCGTGACTTGAAGTCGTAACTTGAAGTCGTAACTTAAATTGTAACGCAGCGTACGTTAACAGGTTTCACTTTCGTCCTCCGTCCTCTACATCAAGGCCCTCATGTCTTTTTAAGGACTGTCTGCAACTAACTAATATCTTTGAGGCTTGGGCTTTTGGAGAAACAGATTTATTTATTTTTTCCTTCTCACCATTTCCTGACATTTAATCCAGAAAATAACCGATAAATCGACAATGAAAGTCATGGGTGGTTGCAGCCCTACAGTCCAGAAAGAGCGCCATGTGTAGTTCGGTGTTTTCCCTGGCTGTGTCAAAGACTTAGGTGCACATATTAGGCTTAAAGTGCCCATATTATGAAAAAAAAATCCCTTTTTCTGGTGATTTGGGGAGTTATTTTGTGTCTCTGGTGCTTCCACACGCATACAAGCTTGGAAAAAATCCATCCATGGTGTTCTGAGTGAGATCTGGTGTCTGAATGTGTCCTGCCTTCAGTCTCCGGGTGAGCTGGTCAACATCTGCACGGCTTTCTACGTCACTAGCAGAGACGAGGTGGCTAACCGTAGCATGCTAGCGCTAGCATGCTACCTCGTTCTCAATAGCAAAACACTGCTACGACACACACTAGTTCACCATAATCTACCAAAAGAACTACTTCCATGTCCCTGTTCTGCTCCAGCGTTAGCTTAGCCTAGCACAGATCATGCAGGTGACTGGTTCCAACTAGCCTACTGCTCTGAAGTGTGACAAAAGTGACAAAATAACTCCAACATGTTCCTGTTTACATGTTGTGATTTGTAGAGTCAGGCGTGTACAAAAACACAACGTAACATGAGACACAGCCATCTTCTATCCGTAAACAAACCGGGAACTATATTCTCAGACAGGCTTGCTGCGAAGCATATCACTCCGCCCCAAGTAGGCCTACTATATTCCTCCGCCTGAGAATATAGTTCCCGGTTTGTTTACTGGTTAGAAGATGGCTGTGGCTCATGTTACGTTGTGTTTTTTGTACACGCTGTGACTCTACAAATCACAACATGTAAACAGGAACATGTTGGAGTTATTTTGTCACTTATTGGGACCAATAGGATTACTGGAACCAGTCACCTGCAGGATCTGTGCTGGGCTGATGCCGCTGGAGACGTCAGACAGCGTTACAGCACGCGCTGAGATGAGAAGGGTATGTATGGACTAGTCTAACTCTGGGGGTTACTGTGAGAAGGGTATGTATGGACTAGTCTAACTCTGGGGGTTACTGTGAGAAGGGTATGTATGGACTAGTCTAACTCTGGGGGTTACTGTGAGAAGGGTATGTATGGACTAGTCTAACTCTGGGGGTTACTGTGAGAAGGGTATGTATGGACTAGTCTAACTCTGGGGGTTACTGTGAGAAGTATGTAATAGTGAGAGTAATTATTCTAGTCTAACTCTGGGGTTACTGTGAGAAGGGTATGTATGGACTAGTCTAACTCTGGGGGTTACTGTAGAAGGGTATGTATGGACTAGTCTAACTCTGGGGGTTACTGTGAGAAGGGTATGTATGGACTAGTCTAACTCTGGGGGTTACTGTGAGAAGGGTATGTATGGACTAGTCTAACTCTGGGGGTTACTGTGAGAAGGGTATGTATGGACTAGTCTAACTCTGGGGGTTACTGTGAGAAGGGTATGTATGGACTAGTCTAACTCTGGGGTAGGCCTGTCGCGATAGTCAATAAATCGAGTTACCGCACGATAAAAAAAAATGAGCTCGATAATTTTTCCGGCCGCGATAATTTCCATTTGCATGCTTGTTTGTTTTCCTCGTCTCTCTCTACCAAAGAGACTGGAGGACCACTCTCGGTTCCTTAGCGTAACGAGGAGTGAACCCTCTTGTCAGTCGCGTGGTCTTTGTGGGCCGGGACTCAGAGCGGACAGAGACAGAGAGACAGACAAAGCTAATTCGAGAGTTGGAGCAGGGTTTCCCGCACTTACGGATTAAAGGCGCCGTCAAAAGAAAAGTAGGCCTATATGCGATATCCACCGTATTTTGGTCGTCTCGTTTTCTCCCTTTCAATCAAACCACACAGCTGACAGCCTGCAGGTGGAGACGGGTGGGCGCCGGACTCGGACACCGCCGCTGGTCAGTCTATAGCGGTTTCAGGAAAGTGGCCGCATGTTTCCGACAATGCACAGAACATTAACGGTACAAGCCTACAGCTGTCCGGACACGGAGTGTGGAAAGAGTGTGTGTGTGTGTGTGTGTGTGGTCTGTGTGTTGGTATGTGTGTATGTGTGTGTGTGTGTGTTTGTGTGTATGTGTGTGTGTGTGTGTGTGTGTCTGTGTGTGTGTATTGTTGTGTGTCTGTGGTTTGTGTCTGTGTGTGTGTGTGTCTGTGTCTGTGTCTGTGTTTGTGTGTCTGTGTCTGTGTGTGTGTGTGTGTGTGTGTGTGTCTGTTGTGTGTCTGTGTCTGTGTGTGTGTGTGTGTATTATTGTGTTGTGTGTCTGTGTGTGTGTCTGTGTCTGTGTCTGTGTCTGTGTCTGTGTGTTTGTGTGTCTGTGTGTGTGTGTGTGTGTGTGTGTGTGTGTGTGTCTGTGTGTGTGTGTGTGTGTGTGTGTGTGTGTCTGTGTGTGTCTGTGTCTGTGTCTGTGTCTGTGTCTGTGTCTGTGTGTCTGTGTCTGTGTGTGTGTGTGTCTGTGTCTGTGTGTGTGTGTGTGTGTGTGTGTGTGTGTCTGTGTCTGTGTGTGTGTGTGTGTGTGTGTGTGTGTGTGTGTGTGTGTGTGTGTGTGTGTGTGTGTGTGTGTGTGTCTGTGTGTGTCTGTGTGTGTGTCTGTGTACTGTGTGTCTGTGTGTGTGTGTGTGTGTGTGTGTGTGTGTGTGTGTGTGTGTGTGTGTGTGTGTGTGTGTGTGTCTGTGTGTGTGTGTCTGTGTGTGTGTGTGTGTGTCTGTGTGTGTCTGTGTGTGTGTCTGTGTCTGTGTGTCTGTGTGTGTGTGTGTGTGTCTGTGTCTGTGTGTGTGTGTCTGTGTGTGTGTGTGTGTGTCTGTGTGTGTGTGTGTGTGTCTGTGTGTGTGTGTGTGTCTGTGTGTGTGTGTCTGTGTCTGTGTGTGTGTCTGTGTGTGTGTGTGTGTGTCTGTGTGTGTGTGTGTGTGTGCGTGTGTGTTGTGTGTGTGTGTGTGCGTGTGTGTCTGTGTGTGTGTGTGTGTGTGTGCGTGTGTGTGTGTG
>NC_053117.1:40237071-40254571 GCF_010015445.1 Perca fluviatilis | reverse complement strand
TGTGTGTGTGTGTGTGTGTATTTGTTTATGTGTGTGTGTGTGTGTGTGTGTACTTGTTTGTGTGTGTCTGTGTGTGTGTATTTGTTTGTTTGTGTGTGTGTGTACTTGTTTGTGTGTGTGTCTGTCTGTCTGTATGTACTTGTTTGTGTGTGTCTGTGTGTGTGTCTGTACTTGTTTGTGTGTGTTGTGTGTGTGTGTGTGTGTGTGTGTGTGTGTGTACTTGTGTGTGTGTACTTGTTTGTCTGTGTGTGTGTATGTACTTGTGTGTGTGTGTGTGTGTACTTGTTTGTCTGTGTGTGTGTGTACTTGTTTGTGTGTGTGTGTGTGTACTTGTTTGTCTGCGTGTGTGTGTGTGTGTGTGTTGTACTTGTGTGTGTGTGTGTTATTTGTTTGTTCGTGTGTGTGTGTGTGTGTGTGTGTACTTGTGTGTGTGTGTGTGTACTTGTGTGTGTGTGTGTGTACTTGTTTGTCTGTGTGTCTGTGTGTGTGTGTGTGTGTGTGTGTGTGTACTTGTTTGTCTGTGTGTGTGTGTTTGTGTGTGTGTATTGTTGGAGCAGACCATGCAAGACAATTTTCTGTGTGAACACGCAATAAAGTTTTATAAATTTAAAATACAGAATTTGAAAAGTTGATTCTGGGGTGCCGTGGTGGCTCACCTGGCGAAGCGTGCGCCAGGTCCTTGCCTCGGCGGCCCAGGGTTCGAGCTCGGCCTGTGGCCCTTTGCTGCGTGTCTGTCTTGCCCTTCTCTGGTCGTTCGCACTGACATACATGAGACTAAGGATTCGTTTAGTCGAGGACAGCCCTAGTATTTACTAAGGACTCTTAGTCGATTAGTCGACTAATCGGTGGTTTTGGTCTTAGTCAACTTAGATCTCTGTACTCCATTAGTCATGTCTGATGCTGTTTTCATGCTGAATGACTTATTTCCAAGAAACGTACAAGCACATCTCTGGTAAACACAAGAATTAAAGTGGTGCTTTTAGCAGGACTCTTAGTGGAGAAACTCAGATTTACAGATCTGTCGATTAAATCAACTAATCGATCAGTCGGTGCTATTGAACGAGTGTTAGTTGACTAAGAATTTCTTCAATCGAGCACGGCCCTGGTCTTTTGAAATCGGCCACATTTACTCTTGAATTACCCCTATTTTACACCGGGCGCGTCTGCAACGGCAGCCATTCAAGTCGATGTTTGATATTCCACCAGCGTGGCGTGGCGTGCCCCAGGAGCAGTGCGTGAAGCGGCTCTCTCCGCTCCGCTAAAGAAACGCGCCAGGTCTATTTACCACGCCAGCCGCGGAGCGTTCGGCACAGCCGTGCAGGAAGTTAAACAGCTTGACTATCCAGTCAGTTTACCAAAAGATTAGTGGTGTCAACAACAATCGATTCGGCGATGCATTGCAATGCGGGGCGTGCACGATTCAGCATCGATGCGGCAAAGTGCCATAATCGATTATGTCACTGTTTATTTTCTGGCCTTGAGTGGACAATAAAGTTGTAAAGTTTCAATTACTTCTGTATCAAAGATACAGGAGAGTGATAATACACACATAGCAGCCAATAAAATCTGTTCAATATCAACTTACACTCATGAGCGTTTTTATAACTTTAAAGCATTAAATCTTCCAAATATACACACCAATTGAAAGCTTAGCCTCTAATGATTAATTTAAGCCCACATACAAAGCATACGATGATTTATAGCAGTTACACAACTGTTACAAAGTAACAGAAAATAAAACAATTCAGCCATTATCTGCGCAGCTGTCGAGAGTGCATCCATAATTGTTTTCGTTGTCCTTTCAGCAACAAAGTGGCATGTTGCCCAAAACTTGATTTTCATAAATCCCCAAGAGTCCAAGGAAATGTAATATCCGAGCTTTATATTCCAAAAACGATCTGTTCGCCTCACAATGTTGAAGTTTCTGGCCGAATCACAAGGGAAAAACGCGAAACAATTTTAAGAATTTAAGATGCCAGACTGATCTGAGAGTGGAGAACTGGAGCTCGCCAGATCAGGACGGTCTCACCAGGCTAAAAAGACACCCCCCAAATATCAAATATGTCTCTTTTACAACACCACGGACAACGATAGATTCATCTTGGAGGTGGAAAAACATAACAGACATCACAGGACAACTCCAAAAAAGAGAAGGCATGGAGTTTAATTACAGGAGTGCTTGGAGTGGAAGGTAGAGACTAGCTTAATAAACACAGGATTGTTCTGGAAAGTACTTAGCAGAGACAATATAATCCGAAAGTCGGACAGCAAGACGCTCCCGGTGCAGAATCGGTGGTTATGGATCAGACTATCGGCCACATGGGATCACCAGAGATGAGTTATTTCACTCAGCAGGTCGGCCGGATCGTGTAGTTGTTGTGAAATGAGTGTGAAATGTAAAACGTCTGTCTCCTCCTTTCAGAGCGATCGTCTCCTCGTCAAAGGAGCCAAGATCGTGAACGATGACCAGTCGTTCCTGGCCGACATCTACATGGAGGACGGAGTCATCAAGTAAGTCTCGTTTTCAGAAAAACGCGATTATGCGATCGCATAATTCAACGCATAATCGGCCAAAGTCTGCATATTTATTAGGGGTGGGGGGAAAAGTCGATACAGCGTAGTATCGCGATATTTTTCGTGGTAATACTGTATCGATACACAGACGCCAAGTATGGATTTTATTATAGATGTTGGTCAGTTTGTTGGTCAGTTTGTTGGTCAGTTTGTTGGTCAGTTTGTCTGCTTGACAATCCCCATTTTGCAGCAATACAATTGAAGTGAGATGAACAAATATAGAAATGTATCTTTTTAGATATAACAGATGTTGACAAAGTTTCCTTTTGGGGACATCATTTGAAATTGGGAAAAAGTTGGAAAAAAGGTAATACATTGCAATATATCGCAGAATATTGCGATATGTTTAAAATCGCAATAATATCGTATCGTGACATAAGTATCGTGATGACATTGTATCCTAAGGCCTCTGGTGATTCCCGCCCCTAATATTTATACCGCATTTTTCCAAATATGCTGCACTTTCGCCGCATAAATTGCCGATTTCCGCGCAAAATATTCGGGGCTTGCGTGATGTCATAACCTCCGCATTTTCGTTGCAACAAAGTCCCGTAATATATCTCAGCAGAAAGTTGAAAAATGTTGCGTTTACTTCACACAAGAGCAGCCATTTCCCCCTGTTGCCATGGGAACGTTGTGAAGTGATGTAATTACGTGATGTGAACATCATCGAAAAGCAGGATGTTGGTGGGGGGGGGGGAGATTGTAGTGGAAGTTTCCTTTGCAGCAGGGGGAGAGTTTTCAGAGTTTTAGTAAAATGAAACAAATAAGACAGTCTGAGACTAGAACCAAGTTGGGATTTTGTATTTTATTAAAAGATATATTTGCAAATAGGAGCAACATGATTTCACAAAAGGCCGCAGCCCAGTGTGGAGTCAGTTTCTCCAATGAGTGAACAGGAACACCAGGCTTATATGCATCTTCAGAGTGACAGCACACACGCACTTGGCTTATTATGACGCTACAATTTTGACAGGCAATCAGATGCACATGCAGACAATCAAGAAATACAAGAGACATCTCGGAGCCACCTCACCTCCTCCTCCCTGTACGACTTTCACCCCCCAGTTACATCTTAAAGGTATAGTGGAGGATTTTCCCGAATTTTAGAAAAGATCGGCCCTCTCCACTTTTTGAAAAAATGCACATGCGCAACACTCTGCCTGCTCCCGAGAGGGAACGCCTATTAAACGTGTGCACGAGAGTGCACTGTTTACAAGTTGCTGTCGGCATGGCTCATACGAGCTACTTTCAGAAAGAAGATTTGCACTTTTTCACAAATTGAGATGTTTACCGTGTGTGCGCGGTGCGTGACTTGTGCCAGGGCTAGCATCGCTAATCAGAGCTTACATCAACTTTCACTAGCAGTGATTTTAAATGGATTTCTCCAAATAGCCAAACTTTACCTGTCGAGTAGAAACTTGGCGACTGAGGCATCAGTGGAGAGCCCAGCCTGTGCTTTTAGCGCACGCCAGCGTGTGAAACATTCTCCCAAAAACACTCCGGTCTTGTTTCTTTCTTCAGAGGCCTTTCTCTTCCTGTCATACCTTTTGTAGACACTCGTAGCTCACCACACATATACACCTGAAAGTATTCATGCGCAGAAAGCGAAAACTACCCTAGGGACGAGCACGTACCACGGCCTTACGTAGACATAGCGCCAGAATGATTGACAACTAGGAGGACCAATAGTCTTGATGCAGGGCTCCAGACTGCGACCAAATGGTCGCATTTTGCGACCAAAATTTGAGTGTGTGCGACTGAATTTTACATCCAGTCGCACATGTGCGACCAGTAAATTTGCCCCCTTTTTTTACACGTTAAATGTCGAAACGTAGGTACCTGAGCGCGTAAGCGCAAGCTTATCTGTCCTCTCTGAAAATAGACAGAGAGCGGTGCTCCGACACAAACACGCGCACACGCGCAGAGTTGGGCGAAACTTCGACTGGGGTTTTGTTGAAGTCACAGCGAGTGATGCCGATAAAGTGGTTTCAAGTATGGTTACAGTTTTTAAAAACTTCACGCAGACAGCGTTTTCTGCGATATGATATTAAAAACAGTCACGGTGCTGTTGACGTTACACTTCCTCTGAGACAAGCAGCAGGCTCAACAGTGTGCAGCTGTGCCCTGGTGACTGACTGACAGGCTGAGGCTCTGTGCCCTGGTGACTGACTGACAGGCTGAGGCTGTAAGGAAAGGTAACTTTATTTCTACAGCTCCTTTCAGCAACAAGGCAACTCAAAGTGCTTTACATGAAACATTAAAGCGCAATTAAAAACGGTCATGATGAAAATAAGGCTAAAAAAGTTACAGTGAGTAAGAAATAAATAATTATTCAATTTAATAGGTTGTAGGGACGAGTTTGGGAGGAGAGAGGGAGGGGTTTTATTTTTATTTTTGTTTAATTTCTTTAGAGTGTAACATATTCTAATAAAATAACATAATGTTCTAAGTACATAGGATAAATAGGTTTGGAATTATTTTTACAACTGAAATAATTGTTTTGTAATTACAGAGGGAAAGTACCGAAAAAATGTACCGTTGGGTACTGGAACATAATTTCAGGTATCTGTACCAATATTGGTTCAGATGCGAAAGGTACCCAACCCTAAGGGTAGTAGCCTAAACAGTGCATGTTTAATTTTAAGGTGAATTCATTGTAATTGTAGACTAGAGCTGGTATATTTTTTAAATATTTTGTTTACTGTCATGACAGCAATGGTGCCTTCTATGTTGCATCTTCAAAAGTGACACTGAATTTGAAACAGTACACATTGTAATTTCTGCATCTATTATCAAAGTATTTATTAGTAATACAGTGGAAATTAGTAGAAATGTGAATATTTGGTTAGCATGTTGATTTACGGTGTGTGTGCCCCTAAATTTTCTGGTTGCGCCCCTAAAATTTTCAGTAGGGGGCCACTGTGCTCCTTGTGAAAAAAGTTAGTCTGGAGCCCTGTGATGATCCACCCGGAAAAAGAAAATCCTCCACAATACCTTTAACTGGCATGGGAAAACTAGAGATAGTTTTAGGGTGACCTTGTACCTTTTATCGGTTCAGGCAAACAGTGCTCACATCATGTTCCAGACTGGATGTCTCACAAAGTTAAGAATCAAAATCTACATGTGGGAAATGAGATAAACTCTTTCAGCATTTGTGAGAGAATTAAAGTACAAATAAAACATAAAAATATCAGGAATTATGCTTAAATGTAATTTTTGCTGATTTGATACAAAACTATTTCTAAAAAATGTTGTTAGATATTGTTTGTTTCTTATATAAAACATTGTAAGATATTGTCTGTTTGTGTAAGTACTAATGCAGTAGATTTTATGAATATGTGGGGTAGTGTTCATTAATTTCTTAACTGTTTGTGGTAACTTTATATGGAATTGTTTTCCTCTTGAATGTTTATCTCTATATATTTTTTTTCTTTTTCCCTTTTTCTCTAGTTTTGTGCATGGTAATATCATGTGTCTCTTTTGGATATATTGTATTTTAAAAAGCAACCCCCCCCCCCTCTCTTTTGGGATGTATATGGTGAAAAAGTCTATGAAAATGTCATGGGTGGGGCCTTTTTGGGCAGCTCACACCTAATCAGGCTAATTGAAGCCAGATGGTGTGTCAGCTGAATGTGAGCCCTACATATATCCCTTCATCAAATGTGTTCACCATTTGCCTGAAGAAGACCCAGCTGGGTCGAAACGTTGCATTTTTATATTAAATATGGGAGTTTAAAGCAGTGTTGCGGACATTATATTATTTTCGTTTTAAGTATTTTCATTTGTCCTGCACCTGCCAGAAGGTAGGATGTGCACACAGTTACTTTTATAAATAAATGTAATTTTTCCCATTACCAGGATTGCTTTGTTTTCTCTTTTTCATCAAACCGCAGTTTTTGCATAAATATCACACAGCATATTCCATCGCATTTCTTTAAGAAAACGTGCCGCATAATCAAGGATTTTTGCCCCGCAACAATCACAAAAACAACTTTCTGGAAGGACTGACAAATGTCGAAAAGTCCCTTTCCTATCGTCAGAAGAGGGCGACCTATGTCCCTGATTCTTGGAATCTGGATTGTCTCGGTTTGATCACGTTTCCTTTAATCATTCCTCTGGTTTTTGTCTCTTCTTCAGGCAATTAGGCGACAACCTGATTGTCCCCGGGGGAGTTAAGATCATAGAGGCTCATGGGAGAATGGTGATGCCCGGAGGGATCGACGTGCACACCCGGTTCCAGATGCCTGACCGCGGCATGGTGTCGGCAGACGACTTCTACCAGGGCACCAAGGCGGCGCTGGCCGGGGGGACCACGATGATCAGTACGTATTTAGGACCGGAAGCCTCTAAATCAGAGGGCTACCATGCCATGATAAAACTATTACCCATGCATCTTGACTAGAGGTGTGAATCTTCACCGATCTCCCGATTCGATTAGGATCATCACGTCAGCGATTCGATATCTCGATGCATCACGATGCGTCAAATCCATGTTTCTATTAAAGCGCCCATATTATGCTCATTTTCAGGTTCATAACTGTATTTTAAGGTTGTACCAGAATAGGTTTACATGGTTTAATTTTCAAAAAACACCATATTGTTGTTGTACTGCACAGCTCTCTCTCACTGCTGCAGATCCTCTTTTTACCTGGTTTCTGTTTTAGCTACAGAGTGAGACCTCTTTTCATCTTCTTCTTCTGTACTATCTTTGATTGCACTCGCACATGCTCAGTAGCTCAGATGTAGAGCATGTCAGCTAGCTAACTCTAGAGACAGTAAAAGAAAGCCTGTTTCTCCAACTTCAGTCAGTTACAAGGCAGGATCAGCTGGGAGACTTCTAAATGAGGGCGCACATGGAAGTAGTTCTTTTGTAGATTATGGTGAACTTGTGTGTGTTGTAGCAGTGCTTTGCTATTGAGAACGACGTAGCATGCTAGCGTGCTAGCGTTAGCCGTCTAACGCTACGAGCTAACGGTTGTGGTTAGCCAGCTCATTTCGGACTGTGACGTCACAGTCCGAGGCCGATTTTGAACAGCTCACCAGGAGACTGAAAGCAGGACACATTCAGAAACCGTATCTGTTTTTTTCATAATATGGGCACTTTAAAGCCATGCAGGATATTTAATTCAGAGCTTTTCAAGCTTCAAAAACCAAACATTCTGCAGAGCTCTAATACTAAATAACTTGGAAACATAAAACTATACAGCACTGAGCACATGGCTCTTCCTGAATGTGCAAAATATACCAGAATATGTAAACAGAAATGTTGTTAGGCCTACATTACATTATAAACAGAAATAACCGGTTATGAGCCGGCCGATTATCGATGCAGCATCGTCCACGATTCCATGCATCGATTATTTTATTAATTTCAACACCTGTAATCTTCATGCATCAAAATCAGGGCTTGCAGTGGATGAAACATATACATACATACATACATACATACATACATACATACATACACATACATACGCTACACTAATGGTCCACATGCGTTACATCGACGTAGCCAAAATTAACTGTTGCTAAATACTTTGTGTGATGTGTCAGTATCAGTGTTGTTTTTATGTATTTTCTAAAAAATCTGTGCACTAAACCACAGTTGTGCTAATGGTCACACACAGCTAAGTGTTTAGACACCCTCTGTAGAACTTTCCAGCAGGTGTAACTATTGTTTACATATATATATATTACATATATATATCAAAAGTGTATATATATATATTAAAAGTGATGGATGTTATGATTATGTTCTGGAGTATATGAGAAAATAAGTGTATACATTTACCACCTTATTCCAAATGCAGGCATGTTTTATGTTCTATTTCATATATGTTATAATCATCAACCAGGTTGCAGGTTTGTTTTATTATCATTCCTGGTCACCAGACTGTGTGTCTGCTCAATCAGCCACAGTGGCTGCAGGCGCTTCGCCTTTAGGTCTCTTTTCATTCAATTGATGGTCAGGACTGGTACGCCTTGCCGGTGAGTGACTATAAACTAGCAGTGTGCTAGTAATTCAAATCAAGAATTAATATCACATGATTGTATAATTTCATTGGTTAATTCTGGGTTTTGTGTTTGCGTTTTTGTTGCACGTTTACAAACTAACTAACAAACTAACTAACAAACTAACTAGCAAACTAACTGACAAACTAACTAACTGACAAACTAACTAACTGACAAACTAACTAACTAACTAACTGACAAACTAACTAACTGACTAACTGACAAACTAACTAACTGACTAACTGACTAATTAACTAACTAACTGGCTGACTAACTAACTAACTAACTGACTAACTGACTAACTAACTAACTGGCTGACTAACTGACTAATTAACTAACTGACTAATGAACTAACTGACTAATTAACTAACTAACTAACTGGCTGACTAACTAACTAGCTAACTAACTGGCTGACTAACTAACTGACTAATTAACTAACTGACTAATTAACTAACTAACTGGCTGACTAACTAACTAGCTAACTGGCTGACTAACTAACTGACTAACTAACTAACTGGCTGACTAACTAACTGACTAATTAACTAACTGGCTGACTAATTAACTGACCAACTAACTGACTAATTAACTAACTGACTAATTAACTAACTGGCTGACTAACTAACTGACCAACTAACTGACTAATTAACTAACTGACTAATTAACTAACTGGCTGACTAACTAACTGACCAACTAACTGACTAATTAAC
Source organism: Perca fluviatilis (assembly GCF_010015445.1). NCBI lineage: Eukaryota > Metazoa > Chordata > Actinopteri > Perciformes > Percidae > Perca > Perca fluviatilis. The sequence continues at coordinate 40,245,275 of NC_053117.1, read as the reverse complement.
TGACTAACTAAGTAACTAACTAACTGGCTGACTAACTAACTGACCAACTAACTGACTAATTAACTGACTGACTGACTGACTAACTGACTAATTAACTAACTGACTAACTGACTGACTGACTGACTGACTAACTGACTAACTAACTAACTGACTAACTTGCTAACGTCACTAATTATCAAGCTGACAGGCTAGCGTAGCAGTAGCAGCCAGGCTACCTAAGTGTGTGGAAGCTTACTGTGTACGTGTGCGCAATAAAAGTTCATAAAGTGACTCGAGTTGTGTCTGCTGTACTTGTCCTGAGCCCTTCCAGTGGGGAGTTTATTGAGCTATAGCAGGTAGCTCAGTGACCAACTGGACACCCTCATAAGTAGTTGTGTGATGTGGAAACCTAATCTTTCAAGAGAGAGTCGCGATGCATCTAAGAAACTACTTACTACTAACTGGAGCTCACCAGATCAGGACGCTCTCACCAGACTAGTTAAAAAGCTACCAAAAATGTTAAAATAAAAAGTAACATGCAGTAACAAAAGCACGTCAACAATCTCTCCATGTCTGGCCCTCGGTGTGATTCTCTTTTTCCAGTGTGGCCCTCTGGGAAAATGAGTTTGACCCTGTAGTATGCGCATCAGACATATTCCCCTGTGTGTTTTCAACCAGTTTAAAAGCACAGTGGAACTGTTGCAGGTGGTTATCACCCACCACTCAGCATGGCTCTATGTATCTATTTCTTATCATCTGTATTTATATTTTTCCATCTGTATTTATATCTTTTCCATTCCAAGTACTTACTTTTTCAATATTATTTATATTATGGTTAATTACTTTCGCTGTTATGCAATTACATATTTTTCAATCTAATTTCACGTCAATTACTTACTTACATTACAGTATTTTTTTTGCACTATGGCCACCTCACTTTACTTAAATACTTTTTATATAATGCCACTTTACATTCATTCAGTGATTTTTTTTTTTTTTTGCTCATTGTCTGTTGTTTGCCTGTTTGTTGTTCGGTTGTTTGTTGGTTTGTTTTTATTGTGGAAAAACTGCTGCTGTAATAAGTGAATTTCCCCATTGTGGGATAGATAAAGTATTATCTAATCTAATCTAATAACATCGCAGATGTGCGTGCCGTGAAGCGTGTGATTCAATGATGCAGTTTTGCCTGTGCACATTACATCCAACCTGTTGTTTGTGTGTGTTTGTGTGTTTGTTTTTGTGTGTTTGTGTGTTTGTTTTTGTGTGTTTTGCAGTCGACCACGTGGTGCCGGAGCCCGGCGTCAGCCTGGTCGCGGCTTTCAAACAGTGGAGGGAGTGGGCCGATAGCAAGTGCTGCTGCGACTACTCCCTGCATGTGGACATCACCGAGTGGAACAAAGGCACTCAGGAAGAGATGGAGGCCCTGGTGAAGGACCACGGTACGCACTCAGATCTCCTTCTCCGCGTGCATCGCGTCTAAAAATCACTGACTTACACGTAGAGGAGTGAATCTTCACTGATCTGCCCGATTCCATTACGATTACCACGTCAGCGATTCGATATCTCGATGCATCACGATGCGTCAAATCCATGTTTCTATTAAAGCCGTGTAGGATATTTAATTCATAGCTTTTCATAGCTTCAAAAAACAAACATTCTGCAGTGCTCTGATACTAAATAAACTGGATACATTAAACTATACAGCACTGAGCACATGGCACCTCCTGAATGTGTTAACATACCAGAATATGTAAACAGAAATGTTGTCAGGCCTACATTACATTGTAAACAGAAATAATCGATTATGAGCCGGCCGATTATCGATCGTCCATGTCCACGATTCCATGCATCGATTATTTGATTCATTTCATATATATATATATATATATATATATATATATATATATATATATATATATATGCAGCAGGAGCACTTAAAGAAATTTCAGACATCAGATATTAAGATAGCTTTCTTATTGGATACCAACTTAAGAGACTCAAAGTACAACATGTCAGATTCAACCTCCAACATCCTGCTTTAAGATGATGTCGCGTGATTACGTCACTTCATAACGTTCCCATGGCAACAGGGGCTAAACGGCTGCTCTTGTGCGAAGTAAACGCAACATTTCTCAACTTTCTGCTAAGATATATTAGGGGTGGGAATCACCAGAGGCCTCACGATACGATATCATCACGATACTTATGTCACGATACGATATTATTGCGATTTTAAACATATTGCAATATTCTGCGATATATTGCAATTTATTACCTTTTTTCCAACTTCAAATTTTTCCCAGTTTCAAATGATGTCCCCAAAGGACAATTTTGTCAACATTTGTTTTATCTAAAAAGATAAATTTCTCTGTTTTGTTCATCTCACTTCAATTGTATTGCTGCAAAATGGGGATTGTCAAGCAGACAAAGTGACCAACTCGTATATCATAAAAGATCCATACTTGGCGTCGATGTGTATCGATACAGTATTGCCACGAAAAATATCGCGATACTATGCTGTATCGATTTTTTCCCCCACCCCTAAGATATATTACGGGACTTTTTTGCAACGAAAATGCAGGGATTATGAAACCGCGCAACAAGCTCCGCATATTTTGCGCGGAAATCAGCAATTTATGCGGCGAAAGTTCGGCTTTATTTGAAAAAATGCAGGGGGGGGGGGGAGTCAACCACCTTTCACAGAGCGTACAACTAAATGTTTCTGCTTTGTAATTTCTGTCCTTTTTGTTTTTACTTGTCTCCTTTTGCTCTGAGTTTTCCTTCTTTTTTTGCTCTCTTTATTCCACCTTTTGGCTGCTTGTTCTATCTTATATAGATAGTTTTCTATCTTCAGGTGTCAACTCTTTCCTGGTCTATTTGGCTTATAAGGATAAAACTAACAAGCAATCAAACAAACTAACAAACTAACTAACTGACAAACAAACTCCGCATATAAAGTCCGCATATTCATGCGAGGGGGGTGTGCATTTTTATCAAATGCGCCGCACTTTCGCCGCATAAATTGCCGATTTCCGCGCAAAATACGCAGCGCTCGCATGATTTCATAATCCCCGCATTTTAGTTGCAAAAAAGTCCCCTAATATATCTTAGCAGGAAGTTGAGAAATGTTGCGTTTACTTCACACAAGAGCAGCCGTTTTCCCCTGTTGCCATGGGAACGTTATGAAGTGACGTAATCACGCGACAGGAACATCATCTTAAAGCAGGATGTTGGAGTTTGAATTTGACATGTTGTACTCTGAGTCTCTTAAGTTGGTATCCAATAAGAAAGCTATCTTAATATCTGAAATTTCTTTAAGTGCTCCTGCTGCTTTTGATATATATATATATATATATATATGAAATGAATCAAATAATCGATGCATGGAATCGTGGAAATGGACGAAAAGCACATTTTTTTCTCTTTTTCATCAAACCGCAATTTTTGCAAGTTCCCGCAATTTCATCGCATAAAATTGCATAAATATCATATATAGAATATTCCATCGCATTTTTTTAAGAAAACGTGCCGCATAATCAAGGATTTTTGCCCCGCAACAATCACCAAAAAAACTCTGCATTTTTCTGGAAGGAAAACGTTGGAAAAAAATGTTGAAAAAAGTGACAAGAATGTTGAAAAAAGTGACAAAAACTTTGAAAAAAGTGACAAAAATGTTGAAAAAAGTGACAAAAATGTTGAAAAAAGTGACAAAAATGTTGAAAAAAGTGACAAACTTTGAAAAAAGTGACAAGAATGTTGAAAAAAGTGATAAAAACTTTGAAAAAAGTGACAAAAATGTTGAAAAAAGTGACAAAAATGTTGAAAAAAGTGACAAACTTTGAAAAAAGTGACAAGAATGTTGAAAAAAGTGACAAAAATCTTGAAAAAATGTTGAAAAAAGTGACATAAATGTTGAAAGCGAGTGCGTGTTGCTGTCTTTTGTAGCTAATGTGACTGTAGGGTAAGTGTGGGGTGGGGGGGGGGGAGTCAACCACTTCTCACAGAGCGTACAACTAAATGTTTCTGCTTTGTAATTTCTGTCCTTTTTGTTTTTACTTGTCTCCTTTTGCTCTGAGTTTTCCTTCTTTTTTGCTCTCTTTACTCCACCTTTTGGCTGCTTTTCTCTCATAAGTTTTCTATCTTCAGGTGTCAACTCTTTCCTGGTCTATTTGGCTTATAAGGATGTTTTCCAACTTTCTGACTCTGAGGTATGCTCGGCTTCTGCGTGATATATTAGCGAGCGCTACGGCTGTCTGTCGCAGCATTTTGTTTTTGAGGCTGTTAGATGTGTTTTTGGCGTAGACGTCTGCCCCTCCGAGCTGACCCGGTTTCTATCGTGTATGTATACGTTTTTATTTTTAGATCTACGAGGTGTTCAGCGTCATCCGAGACCTCGGAGCCATTGCGCAGGTGCACGCTGAGAACGGAGACATCATCGCAGAGGTAGGCGAACCAAAGATGACCTTGGCCAAGTCTCAGCTGTGTGCAGGCAAGTAATTGGCATTTTTGGATTATAATGATTTCTGCGCGTGGATTCTTCAGGAGCAGAGACGTATTCTGGAGCTGGGGATCTCCGGGCCTGAAGGCCACGTGCTCAGCCGCCCAGAGGAGGTAAGATGGAGGCCTGGTTTTTCACACTTTTCATTGTTTAATTTGATATTTTTTAAACTTTGATTGTTTAATTTGATTTTTTTTTTTTTTTTTTTTTTTTTTTTTTTTTTTTTTATTTTTTTTTTTTTTTTTTTTTTTTTTTTTTTTTTTTTTTTTTTTTTTTTGTTTAATTTGATATTTCTTTTAACCTTTTGACACTTTGATTGTTTAATTTGATATTTTTTAAACTTTGATTGTTTAATTTGATTTTTTTTTTTTTTTTGACACTTTTGATAGTTTTTGGGGATATTTTTGAAGCTTTTTTGACATTTTTGATTGTTTAATTTGATATTTTTTAAACTTTGATTGTTTAATTTGATATTTTTAAAACTTTTGATTGTTTAATTTGATATTTTTTTTAACTTTTTGATATATTTTTTTGGGGATATTTTTGAAGCTTTTTTGACATTTTTGATTGTTTAATTTGATATTTTTTAAACTTTTGATTGTTTAATTTGATTTTTTTTTTTAACTTTTTGACACTTGATATTTTTTTTTGGGATATTTTTGAAGCTTTTTTGACATTTTTGATTGTTTAATTTGATATTTTTAAAACTTTGATTGTTTAATTTGATATTTCTTTTAACTTTTTCACACTTTTGACACTTTTGATTGTTTTTTGAATATTTCTGAAGCTTTTTTGACACTTTTTTGACATTTTTGACACTTCTCAAAAACTGTAGCCAAAAGAGACAAGACATGGACAAAGAGAAAAGGCCTCAAAAAGAGCTCAAAAGTGTGAGACAGAGCATGGGCTCTGTGAGAAACAGCCAAACAGCAGTACTTTTCTCAGCGGTGTGTGATTAGGGGTTTGGGTATTGTTTTGTTTTGTTTTCAAAACCTCTATATCAGAAATATGGGTTCCTTTTTAACCAACTACTTTCATTGAATTGTGGGTATTCAATTTTATAGCGTTTCAAAAAGTTGAAATGGTTTCAAAACCTGACTAAACTTTGACATCCACACGTCTGTGATTCTGCACCAACATACTGTACGTTCCTCTTAATATTAGTCAAAGTCATTCATCATTTCAAAATCAGGTATAATCTACGGAGCCCCCCTGGTCCCACTTATAAATTAATTATAACTATCTCGTGGCCACGAGATAGTATCTTGAGCCCTCAAGATACTATCTCGTGGCCTCCAGATACTATCTCGTGGCCTCAAGATACTATCTCGTGGCCTCAAGATACTATCTCGAGGCCTCAAGATACTATCTCGTGGCCTCAAGATAACTATCTCGTGGCCTCAAGATACTATCTCGTGGCCTCAAAATACTTATCTCGTGGCCTCAAGATAACTATCTCGTGGCCTCAAGATACTATCTCGTGGCCTCAAGATAACTATCTCGTGGCCTCAAGATACTATCTCGTGGCCTCAAGATACCTATCTCGTGGCCTCAAGATACCTATCTCGTGGCCTCAAGATACTATCTCGTGGCCTCAAGATACTTATCTCGTGGCCTCAAGATACTATCTCGTGGCCTCAAGATACTATCTCGTGGCCTCAAGATACTATCTCGTGGCCTCAAGATACTATCTCGTGGCCTCAAGATACCTATCTCGTGGCCTCAAGATACTATCTCGTGGCCTCAAGATACTATCTCGTGGCCTCAAGATACTATCTCGTGGCCTCAAGATACTATCTCGTGGCCTCAAGATACCTATCTCGTGGCCTCAAGAGACGATCTCGAGGCCTCAAGATACTATCTCGTGGCCTCAAGATACTATCTCGTGGCCTCAAGATACTTATCTCGTGGCCTCAAGATAACTATCTCGTGGCCTCAAGATACCTATCTCGTGGCCTCAAGATACCTATCTCGTGGCCTCAAGAGACGATCTCGAGGCCTCAAGATACTATCTCGTGGCCTCAAGATACTATCTCGTGGCCTCAAGATACCTATCTCGTGGCCACAAGATACTATCTGGCGCACAAGATAATCTCGTGGGCCTCAAGATACTATCTCGTGGGCGTCAAGATACTATCTCGTGGCCTCAAGATACTATCTCGTGGCCTCAAGATACTATCTCGTGTCCACAAGATACTATCTCGTGGCCTCAAGATACTATCTCGTGGCCTCAAGATACTTATCTTGTGGCCTAAAGATACTATCTCGTGGCCTCAAGATACTATCTCGTGGCCTCAAGATACTATCTCGTGGCCTCAAGATACTTATCTTGTGGCCTCAAGATAGTGTAGAGATGTAGTGTAGTGCAATACTTCACATTCTGTGCAATATTCTCTGTTTTAATATTCAGTGTGCAATATAGTTTGTAGTATCTTGAGGCCACGAGATAGTATCTTGAGGCCACGAGATAGTTATAAATAATTTTTTTGACAAAGTGGGACCAGGGGGGCTCCGTAATAATCTCCTTTTTTAAATGAGATTTATTGACCATGAATTCCAAAAATACGTGTAAAACTTATGGGTAATAAGTTGGTGTTAGTGATAAATAGCATCGAAAACGTGGGAAAAAATGACAAAAACATTGAAAAAAGTGCGAAAAAAGTGTTAATTTTGACACAGGACAACAAGTGCAGGTCGACCAGAAGACAACACAAGGGTTAAAGGAGCACGCCACCGTTTCTTGAAATATGGTTATTCACTGTCTGCTCTGTATTTATAGAGGCGGGCAAACGCATTTTTGTCTCCGTGCATGCATTGTCTTAGTCCGGCGCCGCCGCCGCTAGCTTAGCTTAGCATAATGAATGGAATCCTATGTTGCCGTTAGCATGTGACCCCAACAACATCAAAAACTAAACCTAATTACTTCTTGTGGCCTGTGTACTCACAACGAGTACAAATAGCAACGCAGATTAAGACCTGACGATACTGCTGCTGATGTCTGTCTGTGTGTGTGTCTGTCTGTGTGTGTGTCTGTCTGTGTTGTGTGTTGGTGTGTGTGTGTGTGTGTGTGTGTCTGTGTGTGTGTATTGTGTGTGTGTTGTGTGTGTTATTGATATTGTGTGTGTGTATTGTGTGTGTGTCTCTGTATGTGTTATTGTGTGGTGTGTGTGTGTCTGTGTGTGTATGTGTGATGTGTGTATGTGTGTGTGTGTCTCTGTATGTATGTGTGTGTGTTGTGTGTGTGTCTCTGTATGTGTGTGTGTATTGTGTGTGTGTCTCTGTATGTGTGTGTGTGTGTGTGTGTGTGTTTCTCTGTATGTATTGTGTGTGTGTGTGTGTGTGTGTGTGTGTGTGTGTGTGTGTGTGTGTGTGTCTCTGTATGTGTGTGTGTGTGTGTGTGTGTGTCTCTCTGTATGTATGTGTGTGTGTGTGTGTGTTCTCTGTATGTGTGTGTGTGTGTGTGTGTGTGTGTGTGTTTATTGTGTGTGTGTGTGTCTCTCTGTATGTATGTGTGTGTGTGTGTGTGTGTGTGTTGTTTCTGTATGTGTGTGTGTGTGTGTATGTGTGTGTGTGTGTGTGTGTGTGTGTGTGTGTGTGTGTCTCTGTATGTATGTGTGTGTGTGTGTGTGTGTCTGTGTATGTGTGTGTGTGTGTGTGTGTGTGTGTGTCTCTGTATGTGTGTGTGTGTGTGTGTGTGTGTGTGTGTGTGTGTCTCTGTATGTATGTG
>NC_053117.1:40214571-40232071 GCF_010015445.1 Perca fluviatilis | reverse complement strand
CTGGGAGATGTAGTTCACTGGGAGATGTAGTTCACTGGGAGATGTAGTACACTGGGAGATGTAGTACACTGGGAGATGTAGTCCACTGGGAGATGTAGTCCACTGGGAGATGTAGTCCACTGGGAGATGTAGTTCACTGGGAGATGTAGTCCACTGGGAGATGTAGTTCACTGGGAGATGTAGTTCACTGAACGGTTTCACACTAAACTAAGCGGTACTACGACAAACCTACGGCTAACTGAGACTTTCTTCGGTTGAAAAATTATCTTTTAAACTGACGAACATCATATTTGTAGTCCATGGCTCAATTCAAACGGGATCAAAAAATAATTTGCTTCTCCCCGTTCACTACCGTTCATATTTTTTTCTGACTTAAGGTCCCATGAGGTCCACCGGAAGGGGCGGGACTTCGGCTCTCTATGCACAGAAGGTTAAAGGAGCCCTGCCACACCTATTTCATGACTTTGTGGTAATGTCTTTTTTTGGGCAGCTCGCACCTTATCAGGCTAATTGAAGCCAGATGGTGTGTCAGCTGAATGTGAGCCCTACATATATCCCTTCATCAAATGTGTTCACCATTTGCCTGAAGAAGACCCAGTTTGGGTCGAAACGTTGCGTTTTTAAATTAAATATGGGAGCTTAAAGCAGTGTTGCGGACGTTACATTATTTTCGTTTTATGTCTGAAGGTCTACCGTGGACTCTGTAACCTTGGTTACCTTGTTTCAAGCCATTCTAGCGCGGTATAGAAAGCCTGCAGGAAGACTCGGCTCGATTTCTGCAGCTGTTTGAATCTGATTGGGCTAACAGCTAGCCAATGAGAGCCTGGCTGTCAGCATCCTTTACCCATCCCAACTGGGCGAGCTCATGAATAGTAATGAGCTCAGGCAGTATGATGTCAGACTGACCGGCTTTTGTGATTGGTCGGATTTCTCTGCTTATTTCTGTTCAGTGATTAGAGCTGACAGAGGAGGTAGCAGTTCATTTTCACATTCATAACATAACACACACACACACACACACACACATATGGACCTGACATATTTAAAAAAAAAATGCAAATAAAAACGGTTTTGTGTGGCAGGGCACCTTTTAAGCTTAAGTCATAAAAATAGTTTAGGCTTTTAGTGGTGCATTGGTTGAAGGTTGCGAGAACGGAAGAGGACATTGCACCACACAGAGGCCCCGACCTTGGTGTGTGTGTGTGTGTGTGTGTGTGTGTGTGTGTGTGTGTGTGTGTGTGTGTGTGTGTGTGTGTGTGTGTGTGTGTGTGTGTGTGTGTGTGTGAAGATACCAGTTTCTGTCTAGAAACAAAAAACGCCACCCCGGGATAGGATAAAAGCCTGAGGGAGAGAACAGATCAGGGCTCATAATTCAAACGAGATCTTGGTGGACCAGCTCTGACTTAAATGTCTGGGAATTACTGTAATTGTTGGGTCTTTGTAAATTATAGAGTGTGGTCTAGACCTACTCTATCTGTAACGTGTCTTGAGATAACTACTGTTATGAATTGATGCTATAAATAAAATTGAATTGAATTGTTGCCAGGGAAACTTAGATGCTGAAGTGTGAACCCACAGCTGTGTTGTAAAATCTTATGCTGGACTCGGTAAACTTAGCTTAACTGAACTCTTCGTCTCAGATTGATCCTTGTGTTTTGGTAAACATTAAGTCCGATTAAAGAAGGCTCAGGAATTACGTAATTGGAGTCAGATTTCTCTGGCCTTAGGGCCTTATTTTAGACATAATGGACCTTTTTTCACAGCAGACATGTTGACTTGTAGTAGGAAAAGCACAGCTGAAATTGATAACATTAACGATGGCTCAGTTCCATCAAGTGTCCCAGTAAGATATTTCAGTGAGTCAGCATGAACAATACCAGGACCTCTCCTAAGTGGAATGCAGCCATCATTAATGGTTTAATACCAGGGCCTCTCCTAAGTGGAATGCAGCCATCATTAATGGTTTAATACCAGGACCTCTCCTAAGTGGAATGCAGCCATCAGTAATGGTTTAATACCAGGACCTCTCCTAAGTGGAATGCAGCCATCAGTAATGGTTTAATACCAGGACCTCTCCTAAGTGGAATGCAGCCATCAGTAATGGTTTAATACCAGGGTCTCTCCTAAGTGGAATGCAGCCATCAGTAATGGTTTAATACCAGGGCCTCTCCTAAGTGGAATGCAGCCATCAGTAATGGTTTAATACCAGGGCCTCTCCTAAGTGGAATGCAGCCATCAGTAATGGTTTAATACCAGGGCCTCTCCTAAGTGGAATGCAGCCATCAGTAATGGTTTAATACCAGGGCCTCTCCTAAGTGGAATGCAGCCATCAGTAATGGTTTAATACCAGGACCTCTCCTAAGTGGAATGCAGCCATCAGTAATGGTTTAATACCAGGGTCTCTCCTTAGTGGAATGCAGCCATCAGTAATGGTTTAATACCAGGGCCTCCTAAGTGGAGTGCAGCCATCAGTAATGGTTTAATACCAGGGCCTCTCCTAAGTGGAATGCAGCCATCAGTAATGGTTTAATACCAGGACCTCTCCTAAGTGGAATGCAGCCATCAGTAATGGTTTAATACGAGGCCTCTCCTAAGTGGAATGCAGCCATCAGTAATGGTTTAATACCAGGGCCTCTCCTAAGTGGGATGCAGCCATCAGTAATGGTTTAATACCAGGACCTCTCTAAGTGGAATGCAGCCATCAGTAATGGTTTTAATACCAGGGCCTCTCCTAAGTGGAATGCAGCCATCAGTAATGGTTTAATACCAGGGCCTCTCCTAAGTGGAATGCAGCCATCAGTAATGGTTTAATACCAGGGCTTCTCCTAAGTGGAATGCAGCCATCAGTAATGGTTTAATACCAGGACCTCTCCTAAGTGGGATGCAGCCACCAGTAATGGTTTAATAGCAGGGTCTCTCCTAAGTGGAATGCAGCCATCAGTAATGGTTTAATACCAGGACCTCTCCTAAGTGGAATGCAGCCATCAGTAATGGTTTAATACCAGGGTCTCTCCTAAGTGGAATGCAGCCATCAGTAATGGTTTAATACAGGACCTCCTAAGGGAATGCAGCCATATAGTAATGGTTTAATACCAGGGTCTCTCTAAGTGGAATGCAGCCATCAGTAATGGTTTAATACCAGGGTCTCTCCTAAGTGGAATGCAGCCATCAGTAATGGTTTAATACCAGGACCTCTCCGTGGATGCCAGTAATGGTTTAATACCAGGCCTCCTAAGTGGAATGCAGCCATCAGTAATGGTTTAATACCAGGGCCTCTCCTAAGTGGAATGCAGCCATCAGTAATGGTTTAATACCAGGGCCTCTCCTAAGTGGAATGCAGCCATCAGTAATGGTGTTAATACCAGGGCCTCTCCTAAGTGGAATGCAGCCATCAGTAATGGTTTAATACCAGGGCCTCTCTTAAGTGGAATGCAGCCATCAGTAATGGTTTAATACCAGGGCCTCTCCTAAGTGGAATGCAGCCATCAGTAATGGTTTAATACCAGGACCTCTCCTAAGTGGAATGCAGCCATCATTAATGGTTTAATACCAGGGCCTCTCTAAGTGGGATGCAGCCATCAGTAATGGTTTAATACCAGGGCCTCTCCTAAGTGGAATGCAGCCATCAGTAATGGTTTAATACCAGGGTCTCTCCTAAGTGGGATGCAGCCATCAGTAATGGTTTAATACCAGGACCTCTCCTAAGTGGAATGCAGCCATCAGTAATGGTTTAATATCAGGACCTCTCCTAAGTGGGATGCAGCCATCAGTAATGGTTTAATACCAGGACCTCTCCTAAGTGGAATGCAGCCATCAGTAATGGTTTAATACCAGGGTCTCTCCTAAGTGGGAATGCAGCCATCAGTAATGGTTTAATACCAGGGCTCTCCTAAGTGGAATGCAGCCATCAGTAATGGTTTAATACCAGGGCCTCTCTTAAGTGGAATGCAGCCATCAGTAATGGTTTAATACCAGGGCTCTCCTAAGTGGAATGCAGCCATCAGTAATGGTTTAATACCAGGACCTCTCCCTTAAGTGGAATGCAGCCATCAGTAATGGTTTAATACCAGGACCTCTCTAGTGAAATGCAGCCATCAGTAATGGTTTAATACCAGGGTTCTCCTAAGTGGAATGCAGCCATCAGTAATGGTTTAATACCAGGGTCTCTCCTAAGTGGGATGCAGCCATCAGTAATGGTTTAATACCAGGACCTCTCCTAAGTGGAATGCAGCCATCAGTAATGGTTTAATACCAGGACCTCTCCTAAGTGGGATGCAGCCATCAGTAATGGTTTAATACCAGGACCTCTCCTAAGTGGAATGCAGCCATCAGTAATGGTTTAATACCAGGGTCTCTCCTAAGTGGAATGCAGCCATCAGTAATGGTTTAATACCAGGACCTCTCCTAAGTGGAATGCAGCCATCAGTAATGGTTTAATACCAAGGTCTCTCCTAAGTGGAATGCAGCCATCAGTAATGGTTTAATACCAGGACCCTCCTAAGTGGAATGCAGCCATCAGTAATGGTTTAATACCAGGACCTCTCCTAAGTGGAATGCAGCCATCAGTAATGGTTTAATACCAGGACCTCTCCTAAGTGGAATGCAGCCATCAGTAATGGTTTAATACCAGGACCTCTCCTAAGTGGAATGCAGCCATCAGTAATGGTGGTTTAATTACTGGACCTCTCCTAAGTGGAATGCAGCCATCAGTAATGGTTTAATACCAGGGACTCCTCTCTAAGTGGAATGCAGCCATCATTAATGGTTTAATACCAGGGCCTCTCCTAAGTGGAATGCAGCCATCAGTAATGGTTTAATACCAGGGCCTCTCCTAAGTGGAATGCAGCCATCAGTAATGGTTTAATACCAGGGCCTCTCCTAAGTGGAATGCAGCCATCAGTAATGGTTTAATACCAGGACCTCTCCTAAGTGGGATGCAGCCATCAGTAATGGTTTAATACCAGGACCTCTCCTAAGTGGGATGCAGCCATCAGTAATGGTTTTGAACACACATGTCCTACTATGACATGTCAACATGTCATAGTAGGAAAAGGTCTATTCCCGCTACATTCCCCAACGACCAGCCTATTGGTTGAAGAGTCGGTAGCATTTCGGTCGACTCGAGCTTTTCTTTGGCTGAATAAAGCCCTAATAATAAGATTTTTTTTTTTTTTTAATAAAAAAGGTGACTGGCAAGATGGACGAGAACCAGTTCGTGGCGGTGACGAGCACGAACGCAGCCAAGATCTTCAACCTGTTCCCCCGTAAGGGGCGCATCGCCGTGGGCTCGGACGCTGACCTGGTGCTGTGGGACCCGGACGTCACCAAGATCATCTCGGCTAAGAGCCACAACCTGGTCAGACTCTGCCGGGCTCATCCTCCCGGTTTCTAACCATTCATGTGTCCCAGACATGTTTTTTTACTGTTGATTTATTTAACTTTTTCCACTGTTTTTCTAAGTTCAATAATTGCAACATCTGTCCAGAAGCCAACGAGTAATCGTGTTAAATTATCGTGATTTCAATATTGACTGAAATAATCGTGACTACTTCTCTCCACATTTTTGTCAATTTCTTTCCAATTTTGTTGTCACTTTTTTGGCATTTTTTTTAAATAATGTTTTTGTCAATTTTTTCATGCCACTGTACTTACTCTGCTGTAGCGTTCCTTTTTACTATACTGTTTAACTTATTTTATTACTTATTTACATTTATTTTATTAGTTATTAATACATACTGTGCGTATACAGTACAGGCCAAAAGTTTGGACACACCTTCTCATTCAATGAGTTTCCTTTTTATTTTCATGACTATTTACATTGTAGATTCTCACTGAAGGCATCAAAACTATGAATGAACACATATGGAATTATGTACTTAACAAAAAAGTGTGAAATAACTGAAAACATGTCTTATATTTTAGATTCTTCCAAGTAGCCACCCTTTGCTTTTTTATTAATAAGGGGAAAAACTTCCACTAATGAACCCTGACAAAGCACACCTGTGAAGGTAAAACCATTTCAGGTGACTACCTCATGAAGCTCATTGAGAGAACACCAAGGGTTTGCAGAGTTATCACAAAAAGCAAAGGGTGGCTACTTTGAAGAATCTAAAATATAAGACATGTTTTCAGTTATTTCACACTTTTTTGTTAAGTACATAATTCCATATGTGTTCATTCATAGTTTTGATGCCTTCAATGTCCAAACTAAACCAGACAAACAACCATTTTGTCGCTTTTTTCCCGATGTTTTTGATGTTTTTTTGTCACTTTTCCAAATTTTTTTGGTCTTTTTTTTTTTTAGCGTTTAAAAAAAATAAATAATAAATGTTTGTTTTTTTCTGCGTTTTTGTAGCTTTTTCCAACATTTGTCACTTTTTTCAACGTCACTTTTTTGTCATAATTCTGATATAGAAAGTTTTTGTAAACGGGCCAAATTATTTAGTCACATCTCCAGGGTTCATATACGTTTTGGAAAAACCTGGAAAAGTTATGGAATTTAAAAAAAATGCAAATTCCAGGCCCTGGAAAGGTTTTGGAAACATAAAAAGACCCAGAAATGTTTTGGAAAAGTCATAGAATTGTTTTTAACACCACATAATAATATGTGATTATTAAATTCTTTTCATTATTTTGAAATGAATGAATGAATTTTCAGTATTTTCATGTCGTCTTAACCTCAGCGTTGTATTCGGGGAGCGATATTAAGAATCCCGCTACGAACCACAGACATCATCATTCATGTTCTAGTTAAACCTCTGAGGGGAAACTTTAACACTCATTAGTATTCTTATTGGAGAATGTCGACTGGCATTTTCAGGAACACACAGTCAGGGAAATTTGCCGAAAAGTCACGGTTAAAATGCGTATGAACCGTGCATCTCTTCTTCTTTTCCCCAGGCTGTGGAGTACAACATCTTCGAGGGCACAGAAGTGCGCGGTGGCCCGGTGGTGGTGATCAGCCAGGGCAAGATGGTGCTGGAGGAGGGCAGCCTTCACCCCACGGAGGGCTGCGGCCGCTACGTCAGCCGCAAGCCCTTCTCCGACCACGTGTACAAGAGGATCAAGGCTCGCAGCAGGGTGAGCTCTAACACACACACACACAATCACACACACACATACACACATACACACATATATATACATACATATACACACACACACACACACACACACACATACACATATATACATACACACATATACATACATATACACACACACATACATATACACACACACACACACACACACAACACAAACACACACACACATATACATATATATAACCACACATATATACATATATACACACACACACAAAACACACACATACACATATATACATATACAATATATATATATATACACACACACACACATATATATACACACACACACACATACATAAACACCACACACACACACACATACACACACACATATATATACATACATATACATACATATACACACACACACACAAATTACACAACAACAATCACACACACACAAAACACACATATATATATATACACACACACACATACACACACAATCACATACACAACAATCACACACAATCACACATACACATACACACACATAAAAAAAAAAAAAAATACATATACATACACACACACATATAAATACACACACACACACACACACACACAACACATATCACACACACACACACATATATATACACACACATACACACATACACACATATACATAAACACAACACACACACACACACACACACATATATATACACACACACACATACAAACACACAAATACCCAACCTCCCAACACAATACAATAATACTAACCTCCCAACACACACACACACACACCTAACACACACACACAACACACACACACACACACCTAACACACACACACACACAACACACACACACACACACACACACACACACACACACACCACTCAAACTTCCCAACACACACACACACACACACACACACACACTTCCCACACACACACATACACATTCTAACCTCCCAACACACACACACATTCCCAACCTCCCAACACACACACACTCCCAACACACACACTCCAACCTCCCAACACACACACACACACACACACACACACACACTCACACACTCCCAACCTCCCAACACACACATACACACACACACACACACACACACACACACACTCCCAACACACACACACACACACACACACACTCTCACACACTCCCAACCTCCCACACACACACATACACACACACACACACACACACACACACACACACACACACACACACCAGCCCTGCCATTCTCTTAAAGAGACCAGTATAAGCCTTGTTGTTGGAGCCAGTGGAGTCTCTCCATGCTGGACATTAGACATTAGAGAGAATGCAGCTCTGAGTTACAGAGAATCTACATCCTTACTACCCCAGCTGGCGGTCTGACGGGTGGGGGTGTGTTTGTTTAGCTCACAGAGGTGCGAGGCGTCCCCCGGGGCCAGTACGACGGGCCGGTGTGCGAGGTGACTGTGACTCCCAAGCTGACGTCCACGGTCTCCGCGGTGAAGACCGCGCCGGTGAAGCAGCCTCAGCCGCAGCAGCAGGTCACTCACCAGCCGGTCCGCAACCTGCACCAGTCCGGCTTCAGTCTGTCCGGTGAGTGAAAGCGCACGTTTAAAGGGCAACCTGGACGCTAGACTCAGATTATTATTCTAAGTGTCTGACAACATTATGGGATGGATCCCTACAGAGATAGAGCTTTTTAGTTAAAGAGTAAGATCCTTTTAGTTTAACATGAAAACAGCCCCAAAATCACCATTAAATCACTAGAAACATACATCAGATTTTATGTAGAAGAGACATTCACCACCATGTAAATAATCAGGACTTTTATCATCGTAAAACACACTTCATTCAAAGTGGACAGACAAACTAAATAAAACTATCAAAAGCCGTCTTGGTTCATCTTTTCCACTGTTTCAACAATCACCACTCTGGTTTGGTTGAAATAAACCCTTAATTCACCCATTTACATGTGGAAATATGCTGACTCTATACACGCTAAAAGTCCTGATTATTTACATGGAGTCTGGTGGAGTTATGCTGGCTCTATACACGCTAAAAGTCCTGATTATTTACATGGAGTCTGGTGGAGTTATGCTGGCTCTATACACGCTAAAAGTCCTGATTATTTACATTGAGTCTGGTGGAGATATGCTGGCTCTATACACGCTAAAAGTCCTGATTATTTACATGGAGTCTGGTGGAGATATGCTGGCTCTATACACGCTAAAAGTCCTGATTATTTACATGGAGTCTGGTGGAGATATGCTGGCTCTATACACGCTAAAAGTCCTGATTATTTACATGGAGTCTGGTGGAGATATGCTGGCTCTATTCACACTAAAAGTCCTGATTATTTACATGGAGTCTGGTGGAGATATGCTGGCTCTATACACGCTAAAAGTCCTGATTATTTACATGGAGTCTGGTGGAGATATGCTGGCTCTATACACGCTAAAAGTCCTGATTATTTACATGGAGTCTGGTGGAGTTTGGTGATGGTGATTTCGGGGCTGTTTCATGTTAAACTAAAAGGATCTTACTCTTTAACTAAAAGGTCTATCTCTGTAGGGATCCATCCCATAATGTTGTCAGACACTTAGAATAATAATCTGAGTCTGTCAGCGGCAACAACAGAACTTTCAGTGGACGCTGACTGACCCAATTGTCCAGCAGCTTGTTCCTCTTCGTTCTCGCTTAATACTGGACCGATATCGAAGTCACTTTACACACAAAAGCATAGGGAAATAGAGTGAAGTTACCTTTTTAATTCCAGGCACTTGTTCACAACAAGGCATCCGAGTTACGTTGTACGATATCTCTTTTGTTTTTTTGATTTTTAAGGGGCTCAAATAGACGACAACGTTCCTCGTCGAAACACTCAGCGCATCGTGGCTCCGCCCGGTGGGAAAGCCAACATCACCAGCCTGGGATGAGTCCTCTCCTCTGCCGGGCCCGGGGGCTGCAGGGCAACGCGGGACCAGAGGCCGCTCTGACTGCTGTCCTCACATCTGGTCACACATCTGCACCCCCACACACACACACACACACACAACACACACTCCCAACACACACACACACACACACACACTCTATCCATTCTTCTTCCTCACTACCACTCTGTCACTTCATGCCATGCACACTCGCAAAGAGTTATTCCATTTAGTTTCCTCTTTCCTGCCATATTCCATTGTCACAGGAAGGATCAAGTGAATTGAAGCAGCTTTTCTGTTGCTGTTTTTTGTTGTTTAGATTTTTTTTACCCTTTTACCCTCTGAAAGATGACTGACGCGTCTCTATAAATAGATCAGCGATAACACAGAACAGAAATGTGGTTTAGATATTGCCAGATTCGGCAGAATCTCTCCCTTTCTTACAGCTCCTGCACACTGGCTGCGTGGCGTTAAGGCTCTTATATACTAGACCAGGGGTCACCAACACCAGGTAGCCCCCAAGGACCACATGAGGAGCCCTCAGGCCTGTTCTAAAAATGAACATTGAATATTGATATTATCTGTTTCCCACCTTGTTAAGTCATTGTTGATAATTATTGTGAGAAATCATTAACATGATCAGTGTCTTCACATAGATAAGCATCATTAATCATTAATAATCATATATAACTATGATTAATCATTAATAATCATATATAACTATGATTAATCATTAATAATCATATATAACTATGATTAATCATTAATAATCATATATAACTATTAATAATCATATATAACTAAAGGCAAACTGAGCAAATTTGTTATTTCAGAAGAGTGTATCAAACTGGTAGCCCTTCGTATGACTCACTACCCAGTAGTGAAGTAGCTCTCAGATTAGAAAAGGTTGGTGACCCCTGTACATCCAAGGTGGCGCGCCATCGTGATGTCAGAATGATGTAATATCCTGCCGGCGCGCCCAATTTATGGCGCGCGAGCCGAGGTCGTGCACGGCTCTTTTTATTTATTTTTTTTCAGCGGTGCGCGACAAAGCAGAAACAGGAAGCCTGGACGAGCTCTTTTAATGGCGAACGAAAGGCTCGGTCCCACCAAGTAGCTCATCCAATCAGATCCAAGTAGCTCATCCAATCAGATCCAAGTAGCTCATCCAATCAGATCCAAGCATTGACGTCAGCGCTGCTGCTGCTGCCAGTTCTGCCGTTGTTTTACCCTTTTCTTCTTCTTCTTCTCGTCCGTAAAAAGAGCAAAGTCGGCAGCCTTCGCTCATCAGCGCCTCCTCTGTTCAGGAGAAGACTGCAGCTAGTGTCTCGACCACCAGCGCAGGTATAAATAGTCACGGTGATCCCATGACGTCACGTTTGCACGCGCCAGCTGGGCTGCGTCTAGTATGTAAGAGCCTTGAGCGTGCCGTGAGCGTGGCGTGTCACCTGCGTGGCGTTTTCTACGTCTTTGCACACGAGAAAGGTGTCTGATGCGGCGCTGCTGCTGCTGCAGCTGCTGCTGCTAGCCTCGTCTGGACACATGCATGTTTCCCCATTGATAAAATGAAATAATGGCGTGTTCTTTTTGATTACAGCAAAGACAACGTCGCCAAAATAGGCTCCAGAGTATTTCCTTCTGTGTTGACAGGTTGCAATATTTGAAAATTGATAATTATTATAATTATTTTTTTTAAATTACATTCAAATATCTGCATTTATATCAAAACCTCGAGACTTTCAAACATGAAAATGTCATTTATTAATACGTATTTGTGTCAAAACGACATATAAACATCTTTTTTCGTATTCTATTTTGCCTGGAAACGCAAAAATAAGCGTCTGTTCTATTTCTAGCAGGCGCGCGTTTTCGGGCTCGAGCCGCGCCTGAGGCGGCGTGCACGCTCTAACCGGTTAACATGGGAGCCGAAATAAAACCGGACACGCTCAACGACCACGGAGCCGGTGTGCAGGAGCCCTTATTTTCACACGGCGAATTAGGAGCCAGCGAGGCTAGCTTGTGACGCTCGGTCACAGCGGCAAAACCGTTCGTCCACATGAGCGTGTAGGTTCGTTTTCACGAGAGATTTTAAGATTATTAAAAGCTAACTTTCAATGTTTCAGCTTTGGGGTCAAATGATCTCTTTACTCTTTGTTCTAGGACGAATTTGGACCTCGCTGTACAGAAAGCTGAGTTTAGTTCTGAACATTTTGATGTCAATCTGCCACATAGGGATCAGTTACATGCAGATATCCTGAAGAGGAGATTTTAAGAAGATATGTAAACAGAGAGAGAAATTGCCCCTCAGGCCTCCGAGAGGCCCAGTTTCATTATCGATGAATTTTAATTTGTTTACATTTTTTGGTAACACTTTACTTTAAGTTTTCTACATAAGAGTGACATGACACTGTCATGAATACATGAACCCTAACCATAATCATAACCCTAACCATAACGTGTCATGACAAAACCGAATGACGCTTACTAAAAAAAGAGTTATGTCATAAACGTTTATGACTTGTTCATAATGTTTTATGACACGTTCATGACAGTGTCATGTCAGTCTTATGTAGAAAAGTTAAAGTAAAGTGTAACCCTTTTGTTTTTTTTGTGTCCTTTTTTTGCTGCACGTGTTGCAGCTGTCCAGTCGCCCTCTTGGCTCAGAAAGTTATGTTTCATGAGGAAGGCATTTTTTGTTTATTTTTTTTAGAAACTGCACGTGTTTACAATCTCTCGTAATGCGCTGTTGTTCAGCATGCTGGTCTGTCGCGTTAATGCGGCAACTTCAGGGGGAAAGTCAAGTCAATAAAGCCTCCGCTGATTACGCTTACATGCACTAATATTCCACTTTTATTCTGAAATTAAAATGGGGTCATGTCAACCTTCTTTGGACATGTACAGTACAGGCCAAACGTTAGGACACACCTTCTCATTCAATCCGTTTCCTTTTTATTTTCATGACTATTTACATTGTAGATTCTCACTGAAGGCATCAAAACTATGAATGAACACATATGGAATTATAGGCCAACAGAAATAACTGAAAACATGTCTTATATTTTAGATTCCTCAAAGTAGCCATCCTTTGCTTTTTTTATTAATAAGGGAAAAACTTCCACTAATGAACCCTGACAAAGCACACCTGTGAAGGTAAAACCATTTCAGGTGACTACCTCATGAAGCTCATTGAGAGAACACCAAGGGTTTGCAGAGTTATCACAAAAAGCAAAGGGTGGCTACTTTGAAGAATCTAAAATATAAGACATGTTTTCAGTTATTTCACACTTTTTTGTTAAGTACATAATTCCATATGTGTTCATTCATAGTTTTGATGCCTTCAGTGAGAATCTACAATGTAAATAGTCATGAAAATAAAGAAACACATTGAATGAGAAGGTGTGTCCAAACTTTTGGCCTGTACTGTATATATAAAAGCGTCTGCTACATAACGTGAGGTACGAGGAGATGGAGCCTTTCATACGCTGTCGTGTTTCTTTAGAAATAAACTACGGACCAACAGGGCTGGGACCAGATATCGGTTCAGCTGTATATCGTCCTTCTCTGTGAGATTGGAGAATCGCCACGCTAGCGCCGAATATCGGTATTTAAATTAATAAAATCAGGCGCTCTGAATAGATTTCACGGCTCGTGTGTGTGTGAGCTTGTGTGTGTGTGTTGGGAGTGAGTGTGTTGGGAGTGTGTGTGTGTGTGTGTGTGTGTGTGTGTGTGTGTGTGTGTGTGTGTTGGGAATGTGTGTGAGTTTTTGGGAGTGTGTGTGTTGGGAGTGTGTGTGAGTTTTTGGGAGTGTGTGTATTGGGAGTGTGTGTGAACTTGTGCGTGTGTGTGTGTGTGTTGGGGGTTGGGAGTGTGTGTGAGTTTTTGGGAGTGTGTGTGTTGGGAGTGTGTGTGAGCTTGTGTGTGTGTGTTGGGATGTTGGGAGAGTGTGTGTGTCTGTCTCTGTGTGTGTGTTTGTGTGTGTGTCTCAGGCACACAAACACACACACACACACACACACACACACACACACACAGACAGTACATGAAGGAGGGAAACTTGAACAGAAGTTAACGAGGCCAGATACAGTTTTGAGGAAAATAACCGATGCCCCGTCCACCTTTATGTCCAAAATCTGAAGAAATCAAAGAAACCAAAAACGGGAATATTAGAGGAATGATCATTTCTATTAGCCGATTAAACAGCTTAGTCAGAAAACTGGAATATTACATGCATGTAAGTGTACTCACTGTTGAGCTTTGAGATTGTTTGAGTACAAAAGTTTCATTGTTGTCCCAAAATAACTCAAACTACCAACCACTACTAACAGCCTGTACTGTAAAGTTTCTGTATACTTGATTTTTGTGCAGCAGAACAATTCACCTTGTTCTTCCTTTTGCATTTTCCTCATTTAAAAAAACAAATGTATGTATATTTTGTATCACTTTAAGTAATTTTTTGGAAAGAGCTGACTGCACTGAAAGGGAAAAGAAAGGGCATTTTAGGGTTAAACCACTCATTCAACTCCGCCCTGAATATGGGGTGGCATTAACATTTTGTTTTTGAAACATGTTCGTTAAAAGGGTCTCTTTGGTATTTTTCAACCTGGACCCTATTTTCTTAAAAGTTTTGTTGTTGCAGCTGACAGACTCAGATTATTATTCTACGTGTCTGACAACATTATGGGATGGATCCCTACAGAGATAGAGCTTTTAGTTAAAGAGTAAGATCCTTTTAGTTTAACATGAAACAGCCCCGAAATCACCATCACCAAACTACACCAGACTCCATGTAAATAATCAGGACTTTTAGCGCGTATAGAGCCAGCATATCTCCACCAGACTCCATGTAAATAATCAGGCTTTAGTGTTATCAGAGTCAGCATATCTCTCACCAGACTCCATGTAATATAAGACTTTTAGGCGTGTGGGCGCATTTTTCCCCAGGTTCACTCCATGTAAATAATCAGGACTTTTAAGCGTGTATAGAGCCAGCATATCTCCATATGTAAATGGGTGAATTAAGGGTTTATTTCAACCAAACCAGAGTGGTGATTGTTGGAACAGTGGAAAGATGAACCAAGACGGCTTTTGGTAGTTTTATTTAGTTTCTGTCCACTTTGAATGAAGTGTGTTTTACGATGATAAAAGTCCTGATTATTTACATGGAGTCTGGTGGAAATATGCTGTCTCTATACACGCTAAAAGTCCTGATTATTTACATGGAGTCTGGTGGAGATATGCTGGCTCTATACACGCTAAAAGTCCTGATTATTTACATGGAGTCTGGGGAAATATGCTGGGTCTATACACACTAAAAGTCCTGATTATTTACATGGAGTCTGGTGGAGATATGCTGGCTCTATACACGCTAAAAGTCCTGATTATTTACATGGAGTCTGGTGGAGATATGCTGGCTCTATACATGCTAAAAGTCCTGATTATTTACATGGAGTCTGGTGGTAATATGCTGGCTCTATACACGCTAAAAGTCCTGATTATTTACATGGAGTCTGGTGGAGATATGCTGGCTCTATACACGCTAAAAGTCCTGATTATTTACATGGAGTCTGGTGGAGTCTGGTGATGGTGATTTCGGGGCTGTTTCATGTTAAACTAAAAGGATCTTACTCTTTAACTAAAAGGTCTATCTCTGCAGGGATCCATCCCATAATGTTGTCAGACACTTAGAATAATAATCCGAGTCTGTCAGCTGCAAAAAACAGAACTTTTAGTGGACGCTAATTGGCCGATTAACGTTACAAGGTATAGTCCAGGTTGCAAAATACCAAAAAGTTACCCTTTTAAAAGGTTGTCAGGGCACCAAGCTTCCATATTATCCGGTGTATATCGTTCAGGATACAGACAGACACTACGATGAAGAAGCTAGGTGTGAGTTTTGCCGACAGCCTCTCTGCACTCGGTGCTATATACGACCATTCACCCAGTTTTGAGCCGTTTGTTTGTTTTTTTTGCACCTGTAACAATCCAAATGATTAAAATGTACGTGAGCTTGCATCCTTTTTTATTTGTGATGGATATGTCTCTGTACGTTTTTTTAGGATTATTTTGTTGAGCACTTGCCTTGCCTGCCTGTTCTGTAAGATATTGATAGCACACTGTATCTATGAAGGCTCTTTTTAAAGAAGCGATGCTGATCTTTTGAGACCTGATGACTAAATTGTCCGGTATGTAAATGAAATCCCTCGGTGTGCTGATGATGTGTCCGCTGTTTTCGGTGTTTTCGTGTCGTGAGTGAGGTATCGGGTGCCCAGTTCTTTCTCCCCACCTGCCCGACGCCACATCCGCTCGGAGGTTTAACCACAGGTCCTCCCAAGACCATCTGATATCGGCCATTTGTCTCCCCCCTTCGTCTCTAATCTGACCCCCCCCCCTAGTGGTGGCCCTCGCCGTTTTAAACGCGTGGTTAACGTTGTAAAACGGTTTGGTTAGGTTAGGTTAGGGTTAGACACCAACACTACTGAGTTAAGATGATGTGAAGATACACACACACACACAGATACACAGATAAATACACACACACACACACACACAGATACACAGACACACACACACACAGATACACAGACACACACACACAGATACACACACACACACAGATACACACACACACACACACACAGATACACACACACACACACACACACACACACACACACACACACACACACAGATACACAGATAAATACACACACACACACACACACAGATACACAGACACACACACACAGATACACAGATAAACACACACAGACAGACATACACAGAGATACACACACTCACACAAAGACAGACATACACACACACAGACAGACAGACAGACAGACAGACACACACACAGACAGACAGACAGACAGACAGACAGACAGACAGACAGACAGACACACACACAGATAGACAGACAGACAGACACACACACACAATGATATTCCCAAAACCACTAGCATCACAAATTACCACAGAAACCTACTTTTCAACAACCACTACAATTATCACGGGTAGACGGGAACTGGACTGAATTTGCAAAGTTGGTGATGGAGGCACGCTGCTCTCCTCTATCACCATCCGTTCTCTATCCTCGAGTTCCTCTTCCCCTATTTCTCCCTCCCCTTGGTGCGCAGATGGAAAAGATCCTGTCTCTCCTCCTCTCTCTCCCCCCTCTCCCTCCCTCTCCCTCCCCCCCCTCCCTCCCTTTCTCTCTCTGTTATGTTCTGTAGAGTACTGGGGTTTTTTGGGGGGGAATCATTGATCTGTGTTGACTTCAGTGGATTAAAATAATAAAAATTGAACTTATGGTCTGACTCTTTTGTGTGTGTGATTTTGGTTAAATAAAAAGGATCTTACTTTAACAAAACAGGCTGATTTAAAGACCACAAAATATAATAATAATACAAGTTGTATAAATTTGGAAATCAACTATTTTGTACACACACAGATACACCGCTACAGATACACACACAGATACACACACAGATACACCGC
>NC_053117.1:40189571-40209571 GCF_010015445.1 Perca fluviatilis | reverse complement strand
GTCTAGTGACACTTACTCTCTACACAAAGCCATCTTTTTTTTAAAGGGTAACTTCGTTTGTTTGCAACCTGTAATGTAGCCCTACAGGACAGATGTTAAGCATCAGTCAGCGTCCACTAAAAGTTGTGTTGTTGCCGCTGACAGACTCAGATTATTATTTTAAGTGTCTGACAACATTATGAAAGGATCCCTACAGATATAGACCTTTTAGTTAAAGAGTAAGATCCTTTTAGTTTAACATGAAACAGCCCCGAAATCACCATCACCAAACTCCACCAGACTCCATGTAAATAATCAGGACTTTTAGCGTGTATAGAGCCAGCATATCTCCACCAGGCTTCATGTAAATAATCAGGACTTTTAGCGTGTATAGAGCCAGCATATCTCCACCAGACTCTATGTAAATAATCAGGACTTTTTAGCGTGTATAGAGCCAGCATATCTCCACCAGACTCCATGTAAATAATCAGGACTTTTAGCGTGTATAGAGCCAGCATATCTCCACCAGACTCCATGTAAATAATCAGGACTTTTAGCGTGTATAGAGCCAGCATATCTCCACCAGACTCCATGTAAATAATCAGGACTTTTAGCGTGTATAGAGCCAGCATATCTCCACCAGACTCCATGTAAATAATCAGGACTTTTAGCGTGTATAGAGCCAGCATATCTCCACCAGACTCCATGTAAATAATCAGGACTTTTAGCGTTTATAGAGCCAGTATATTTCCACCAGACTCCATGTAAATAATCAGCACTTTTAGTGTTAGATACAGCCGCATATCTCCACCAGACTCCATGTAAATAATCAGGACTTTTAGCGTGTATAGAGCCAGCATATCTGCACATGTAAATGGGTGAATTAAGGGTTTATTTCAACCAAACCAGAGTGGTGATTGTTGGAACAGTGGAAAGATGAACCAAGACGGCTTTTGATAGTTTTATTTAGTTTCTGTCCACTTTCAAGTGGAAGTGGTTTTACGTTGATAAAAGTCCTGATTATTTACATGGAGTCTGGTGGAGATATGCTGGCTCTATACACGCTTAAAAGTCCTGATTATTTACATGGAGTCTGGTGGAGATATGCTGGCTCTATACACGCTAAAAGTCCTGATTATTTACATGGAGTCTGGTGGAGTTTGGTGATGGTGATTTCGGGGCTGTTTCATGTTAAACTAAAAGGATCTTACTCTTTAACTAAAAGGTCTATATCTGTAGGGATCCTTTCCATAATGTTGTCAGACACTTAGAATAATAAACTGAGTCTGTTAGCAGCAAAAACACAACTTTTAGTGGACGGAAACTGACGGTTATCATTATATGCAGCTTGAATCGCTGCTGTCTCGCTTAATACTGGACCGACTTCAAAGCTTGCTGTTCCCATAAGTCACTTAGACACAAAAACATAGAAAAATACAGTAAAGTAACTCTTTAAGGGGCTCAAAGAAAGTACCCATTTCTTTTTCTTTGAAGTTGTTACATCCAAGAAAAATAAATCACACAATGATATCAAAGCTAAGACTTTCTGCAGAGCCAACGCAAAGATATTCTCATCCATGACCTTAAAAGAGGCGTTATGACTAATCAGTCCCTCCAGAAAAACACGATTATGCAATTGCATAATTCAACGCATAATCAGCCAAAGTCTGCATATTTATGCGGGGGCCACATTTTTTTAAATACGCTGCACTTTCGCTGCATAAATTGCCGATTTCCGCGCAAAAAATGCAAAAAAGTTACATATATCTTAACAGAAAGTTGAAAAATGTCGCGTTTACTTCACACAAGAGCAGCCATTTTCCCCTGTTGCCATGGGAACGTTTCTCTTTTTCATCAAACTGCAGTTTTTGCAAGTTCCCGCAAGTTCATTGCATAAAATTGCATAAATATCCCGCATATTCCATTGCATTTTTTAAAGGGATACGCCACTGTGTGTTGAGATAGGGCTTATCACGGTCTCCCCTAGCTGTAGATAGGTGAGGTCTCCCCTAGCTGTAGGTCTCCCCTAGCTGTAGATAGGTGAGGTCTCCCCTAGCTGTAGATAGGTGAGGTCTCCCCTAGCTGTAGGTCTCCCCTAGCTGTAGATAGGTGAGGTCTCCCCTAGCTGTAGGTCTCCCCTAGCTGTAGATAGGTGAGGTCTCCCCTAGCTGTAGGTCTCCCCTAGCTGTAGATAGGTGAGGTCTCCCCTAGCTGTAGATAGGTGGGGTCTCCCCTAGCTGTAGGTCTCCCCTAGCTGTAGATAGGTGAGGTCTCCCCTAGCTGTAGGTCTCCCCTAGCTGTAGATAGGTGAGGTCTCCCCTAGCTGTAGGTCTCCCCTAGCTGTAGATAGGTGGGGTCTCCCCTAGCTGTAGGTCTCCCCTAGCTGTAGATAGGTGAGGTCTCTCCCTAGCTGTAGATAGGTGGGGTCTCCCCTAGCTGTAGGTCTCCCCTAGCTGTAGATAGGTGAGGTCTCCCTCTAGCTGTAGATAGGTGGGGTCTCCTTAGCTGTAGGGTCTCCCCTAGCTGTAGATAGGTGGGGTCTCCCCTAGCTGTAGGTCTCCCCTAGCTGTAGATAGGTGGGGTCTCCTCTAGCTGTAGGTCTCCCCTAGCTGTAGATAGGTGGGGTCTCCCCTAGCTGTAGATAGGTGAGGTCTCCTCTAGCTGTAGATAGGTGGGGTCTCCCCTAGCTGTAGGTCTCCTCTAGCTGTAGATAGGTGGGGTCTCCCCTAGCTGTAGGTCTCCTCTAGCTGTAGATAGGTGGGGTCTCCTCTGTAGGTCTCCCCTAGCTGTAGATAGGTGGGGTCTCCTCTAGCTGTAGGTCTCCTCTAGCTGTAGATAGGTGGGGTCTCCTCTAGCTAGGTCTCCTCTAGCTGTAGATAGGTGGGGTCTCCTCTAGCTGTAGGTCTCCCCTAGCTGTAGATAGGTGAGGTCTCCTCTAGCTGTAGATAGGTGGGGTCTCCCTAGCTGTAGATAGGTGGGGTCTCCCCTAGCTGTAGGTCTCCCCTAGCTGTAGATAGGTGGGGTCTCCTCTAGCTGTAGGTCTCCTCTAGCTGTAGATAGGTGGGGTCTCCCCTAGCTGTAGATAGGTGGGGTCTCCTCTAGCTGTAGATAGGTGGGGTCTCCTCTAGCAGTGGATAGGTGGGGTCTCCTCTAGCTGTAGGTCTCCTCTAGCTGTAGATAGGTGGGGTCTCTCCCTCGCTGTAGGTCCCTCTAGCTGTAGGTGGGGTCTCCTCTAGCTGTAGATAGGTGGGGTCTCCCTCTAGCTGTAGGTCTCCTCTAGCTGTAGATAGGTGGGGTCTCCTCTAGTTGTAGATAGGTGGGGTCTCCTCTAGCTGTAGGTCTCCTCTAGATAGGTGGGGTCTCCCTAGCTGTAGGTCTCCCCTAGCTGTAGGTCTCCTCTAGATAGGTGGGGTCTCCCTAGCTGTAGGTCTCCCCTAGCTGTAGATAGGTGGGGTCTCCTCTAGCTGTAGATAGGTGGGGTCTCCCCTAGCTGTAGGTCTCCTCTAGCTGTAGATAGGTGGGGTCTCCTCTAGCTGTAGGTCTCCTCTAGCTGTAGATAGGTGGGGTCTCCTCTAGCTGTGGTCGTCTCTAGCTGTAGATAGGTGGGGTTCCCTTAGCTGTAGATAGGTGAGGTCTCCCCTAGCTGTAGGTCTCCCCTAGCTGTAGATAGGGGTCTCCCTAGCTGTAGATAGGTGGGGTCTCCTCTAGCTGTAGATAGGTGAGGTCTCCCCTAGCTGTAGATAGGTGGGGTCTCCTCTAGCTGTAGATAGGTGGGGTCTCCTCTAGCTGTAGATAGGTTGGGTCTCCTCTAGCTGTAGATAGGTGGGCCAACGCATTGTTTGTGCATGCATTGTTTTAGTCCGGTGCAACACCGGCAGCGCTGCCGCTAGTTAGCTTAGCGTAGTGAATGGAATCCTATGTTGCCGGTTAGCATGTTGTGAGTAAAAGACAACAAAACAACCTAATTACTTGCACTGAGACAAAAAAATGTGCTGGCCCACCTATCTACAGCCAGGGGAGACCGTGATAAGAACTATTTCAACAAACGGTGTGGTATCCCTTTAAGAAAACGTGCCGCATAATCAAGGATTTTTGCCCCGCAACAATCACATCACATCATCAAAAACAAATTTTTCTGGAAGGACTGTCTAATGCATGAAGGGCTATACGGGCTCTCCTCTGTCCGACAGCGACAGCTGGTGGATTTTGATGGTGGGAAGGTTTCTGGCGGGAGTGGGCGCGGAGCAGTTAGGGAAGCAGCAGCAGGTTCGGTGGAAGCTTTTACTGCAGAGTTTGGCCACTTTATCTCGGCTCGTCTCGCCCGAGACGGACCCTCTCCACTCCCGGCTATCCCTGGACGACGGCGTCCGGGACAGCGCCGTAGAAGATGACGGGCTGAGGCGACTCGGCGCCGCCCTGCCGTCCAATCCCAGGGTCAGGGTCTGGCCGTGGCCCGGCGCGAGGCTCTGGCCGGCGCTCAGGTGCCGATGCTGCGATCTGGGGGTCTTTCTCAGGCAGCGCACTGCCAGTAAGCTCTGGAAAGCCTTGTTGAACTCCTGGTTGGAGCAGGGGTAGATGATGGGGTTGATGCAGCTGTTGAAGTAGCCGAGCCAGAAGGTGATCTTGAACACGGTGTCTGAAGGTCGGTACGCGGGAAAGATGGAGCCTGTCGGGACAACAACAAACAAAAAAGAGACACACGGTGGTGATTATCGCTACAGCGGAAAGAACCACACGACAACCAGCGGTGCACGAAGTATTCAAGATCATTTCATGCAGTAAAAATACTAATAACACACTCTAAAAATACCCAGCGTATTATAGTAATACTTAAGAGTTACAGGAGAGCTAGAGTAGCGCTAGCTAGAGTAGCGCTAGAGGAGCATTAGAGGAGCGCTAGCTGGAGTAGCGTTAGAGTAGCGCTAGGGTAGCGTTAGAGTAGCATTAGAGGAGCATTAGAGGAGCGCTAGCTAGAGTAGCGTTAGAGTAGCGCTAGAGAAGCGTTAGAGTAGCATTAGAGGAGCATTAGAGGAGCGCTATCTAGAGTAGCGTTAGAGTAGCGCTAGAGTAGCGTTAGAGTAGCGCCAGTGTAGCGTTAGAGTAGCGTTAGAGAAGCGTTAGAGTAGCGTTAGAGGAGCGCTAGCTAGAGTAGCGTTAGAGTAGCGCTAGAGTAGCGTTAGAGAAGCGCTAGAGTAGTGTTAGAGGAGCATTAGAGGAGCGCTAGCTAGAGTAGCGTTAGAGTAGCGCTAGAGTAGCGTTAGAGAAGCGCTATAGTAGCGTTAGAGGAGCATTAGAGGAGCGCTAGCTAGAGTAGCGTTAGAGTTGCGTTAGAGTTGCGTTAGAGTAGCGTTAGAGCAGCGCTAGAGGAGCATTAGAGGAGCGCTAGCTAGAGTAGCGTTAGAGTAGCGTTAGAGTAGCGTTAGAGCAGCGCTAGAGGAGCATTAGAGGAGCGCTATCTAGAGTAGCGTTAGGGTAGCGTTAGAGTAGCGTTAGAGCAGCGCTAGAGGAGCATTAGAGGAGCTACAGTAGCGTTAGAGTGAGCGCTCAGAGTAGCTAGAGTAGCCGCTAGAGTAGCCGTTAGAGTAGCCGAGAGTAGTACTAGAGTAGCGAGTAGCGAGAGTAGCGTTAGAGTAGCCAGAGTGGCGTTAGAGTAGCGCTAGAGTAGCATTAGAGTAGCGTTAGAGAAGCGTTAGAGTAGCGTTAGAGTAGCATTAGAGTAGCGCTAGAGTAGCGCTAGAGTGGCGTTAGAGTAGCATTAGAGTAGCGCTAGAGTAGCATTAGAGTAGCATTAGAGAAGCGTTAGAGTAGCATTAGAGTAGCATTAGAGTAGCGCTAGAGTAGCGCTAGAGTGGCGTTAGAGTAGCATTAGAGTAGCGTTAGAGTAGCGTTAGAGTAGCGCTAGAGTGGCGTTAGAGTAGCGCTAGAGTGGCGTTAGAGTAGCGTTAGAGTAGCGCTAGAGAAGCGTTAGAGTAACGCTAGCTAGAATACAATACTTCAGCAAATTACAAACATTTTTAGACTTTTTTAGACATTTTAAGACCGCGCGGAGACCCTGAACAAAGTGTTTACCTGATATTGCCATTGTTTGAATATCTAAAATAATTTCTTAAAATGTTTAATTAAGGAAATTGAGCAGCATTCTGCTTTCCTCCTTTTATGTATTTATTTAGCCTTTAATTTATTTATTTTCTTGCGCTATTTTGGGGACATTTTGACTGTTCTTTTTTAAACCTTTTTTAAGCTTTATTTCTACATGCTTATTTTTTGAAATAGTGAAATACTTTTGTCTAGTATTTAATTAGTTTTTTTTTTGGTTTATGAGCCACTAGGGCTGAGAGAAAGCTCTCGCGGCTCTGATTTACATCCACTTTACATTATACTAATAGTTTAATCCCGTTTGGACTGCTCGGCGCCAGGGTGAAGGCTTTTATTGAACATGTCGTTGTAACGTGAGCAGCTTGTGAGCCAAACGCTCGACTGGCATCCTTAATGAAGAAGCAGAGAAAATGGGTTCCCATGCAGCTGTTAGTCACTGTAAATGGGACTCTTCACACATCGACTGAAACATTAGGATAATTAAATGGCTTCTTGTGTGGCTGCAATATCTGTCTATCTGTCTGTCTGTCTGTCTGTCTATCTATCTATCTGTCTCTCTCTCTCTGTCTGTCTGTCTCTCTCTCACTGTCTGTCTATATATCTAACCATCTGTATGTCTGTCTATCTATCCATCTGTCTGTCTATCTATCTATCTGTCTCTCTCTCTCTATCTGTCTGTCTCTCTCTCTCTGTCTGTCTATATATCTAACCATCTGTATATCTGTCTATCTGTCTGTCTGTCTGTCTATCTATCTATCTGTCTCTCTCTCTCTGTCTGTCTGTCTCTCTCTCTCTGTCTGTCTATATATCTAACCATCTGTATGTCTGTCTATCTATCCATCTGTCTGTCTCTCTCTCTGTCTATCTGTCTGTCCCTGTCTGTCTCTCTCCCTGTCTGTCTGTTTGTCTGTCTCTCTCTCTCCCTGTCTGTCTGTCTGTCTCCCTGTCTGTCTATCTTTCTATTTATCCATTTGTCTTTCTCTCCCTGTCTCCCTGCCTGTCTCTCTCTCTCTCTGTGTCCATCTGTCTGTCTGTCTGCCTCTCTCTGTCTGTCTCTCTCCCTGCCTGTCTGTCTCTCTGTCTCTCTCTCTCCCTGCCTGTCTGTCTCTCTGTATCTCTCCCTGTCTGTCTGTCTGTCTCCCTGTGTCTCTCCCTGTCTCCCTGTCTGTCTGTCTGTCTCTGTCTCTCTCTCTCTCTCTCTCTCCCTGTCTCTCTGTCTCTCTGTCTCTCTCCCTGTCTGTCTGTCTGTCTCTCTCCCTGTCTGTCTGTCTCCAGAGGTAGATTGGGAGTCTTGTGAGATGTAGTATTGGACGGCGTGTTGCAGACCGTGGGCGGTAGAAGAATGAGACTGTATGTCTGTCTCTCTCCCTGTCTGTCTCTCTCCCTGTCTGTCTGTCTGTCTCTCTCCCTGTCTGTCTGTCTCCAGAGGTAGATTGGGAGTCTTGTGAGATGTAGTATTGGACGGTGTGTTGCAGACTGTGGGCGGTAGAAGAATGAGACTGCGATACAGAGATGGATAGAAAGAAGAGGGGGAGATGGATAGAAAGAAGAGGGGGAGATGGATAGAAAGAAGAGGGGGAGATGGATAGAAAGAAGAGGGGGAGATGGATAGAAAGAAGAGGGGGAAAGCTAATATGTTGTGCCCGGCTGTACAGCTCATACATTTTCTACCCAGCAGCTGTGCCAAAAAAACAACAATTATTAAACTTATCTGTCTCTGTCTGCCTCTCTCTGTTTGTCTGTCTGCCTCTCTCTGTCTGTCTCTGTCTGTCTGTCTGCCTCTCTGTCTGTCTGTCTGTCTGTCTGTCTCTCTGTCTCTCTGTCTCTCTGTCTCTCTGTCTCTCTGTCTGTCTGTCTGCCTCTCTCTGTTTGTCTGCCTCTCCCTCTGTCTGTCTGTCCGTCTGTTTCTGTCCATATGTCTGTCTCTCTCTGTTTGTCTGTCTCTGTCTGTCTGTCTGTGTGTCTGTCTCTCTGCCTGTCTGTCTGCCTGTCTGTCTGTCCTCAGGTTGTAATTCGCTGTGAAGCCGTTGGATGAAAATACAATTCCACCGGCTTTATTCGCCTGAATGTTTATTAGCGAACGTCAGATAATTTGATTGACAGGTGGATGGAAACGTATAGCCACAGACACGAGGGAGAGAAGGAGAAGATAACTCAACTTTCATCACACCTCATTCACAGATCTCTGTTTACCGTACGTTAGCCTTAGATGCTATGTGTTTACATCACACTACATTCACAGATCTCTGTTTACTGTACGTTAGCCTTAGATGCTATGTGTTTACATCACACTACATTCACAGATCTCTGTTTACCGTACGTTAGCCTTAGATGCTATGTGTTTACATCACACTACATTCACAGATCTCTGTTTACCGTACGTTAGCCTTAGATGCTATGTGTTTACATCACACCTCATTCACAGATCTCTGTTTACCGTACGTTAGCCTTAGATGCTATGTGTTTACATCACACTACATTCACAGATCTCTGTTTACTGTACGTTAGCCTTAGATGCTATGTGTTTACATACCACTACATTCACAGATCTCTGTTTAACATACGTTAGCCTTAGATGCTATGTGTTTACATCACACTACATTCACAGATCTCTGTTTACTGTACGTTAGCCTTAGATGCTATGTGTTTACATCACACTTTCATTCACAGATCTCTGTTTACCGTACGTTAGCCTTAGATGCTATGTGTTTACATACCACTACATTCACAGATCTCTGTTTAACATACGTTAGCCTTAGATGCTATGTGTTTACATACCACTACATTCACAGATCTCTGTTTACCGTACGTTAGCCTTAGATGCTATGTGTTTACATCACACCTCATTCACAGATCTCTGTTTAACATACGTTAGCCTTAGATGCTATGTGTTTACATCACACCTCATTCACAGATCTCTGTTTACCGTACGTTAGCCTTAGATGCTATGTGTTTACATCACACTTTCATTCACAGATCTCTGTTTACCGTACGTTAGCCTTAGATGCTATGTGTTTACATACCACTACATTCACAGATCTCTGTTTACTGTACGTTAGCCTTAGATGCTATGTGTTTACATCACACCTCATTCACAGATCTCTGTTTAACATACGTTAGCCTTAGATGCTATGTGTTTACATCACACCTCATTCACAGATCTCTGTTTAACATACGTTAGCCTTAGATGCTATGTGTTTACATCACACCTCATTCACAGATCTCTGTTTAACATACGTTAGCCTTAGATGCTATGTGTTTACATCACACCTCATTCACAGATCTCTGTTTAACATACGCTAGCCTTAGATGCTATGTGTTTACATCACACCTCATTCACAGATCTCTGTTTAACGTACGTTAGCCTTAGATGCTATGTGTTTAAATCACACTTTCATTCACAGATCTCTGTTTACTGTACGTTAGCCTTAGATGCTATGTGTTTACATCACACCTCATTCACAGATCTCTGTTTACTGTACGTTAGCCTTAGATGCTATGTGTTTACATCACACCTCATTCACAGATCTCTGTTTACCGTACGTTAGCCTTAGATGCTATGTGTTTACATCACACCTCATTCACAGATCTCTGTTTACCGTACGCTAGCCTTAGATGCTATGTGTTTACATCACACCTCATTCACAGATCTCTGTTTAACGTACGTTAGCCTTAGATGCTATGTGTTTACATCACACCTCATTCACAGATCTCTGTTTACCGTACGTTAGCCTTAGATGCTATGTGTTTACATCACACCTCATTCACAGATCTCTGTTTACCGTACGCTAGCCTTAGATGCTATGTGTTTACATCACACCTCATTCACAGATCTCTGTTTACCGTACGCTAGCCTTAGATGCTATGTGTTTACATCACACCTCATTCACAGATCTCTGTTTACCGTACGCTAGCCTTAGATGCTATGTGTTTACATCACACCTCATTCACAGATCTCTGTTTACCGTACGCTAGCCTTAGATGCTATGTGTTTACATCACACCTCATTCACAGATCTCTGTTTAACGTACGTTAGCCTTAGATGCTATGTGTTTAAATCACACTTTCATTCACAGATCTCTGTTTACAGTACGTTAGCCTTAGATGCTATGTGTTTACATCACACCTCATTCAAGTTGTATTGCACATCACACCTCATTCACAGATCTCTGTTTAACGCACGTTAGCCTTAGATGCTATGTGTTTACATCACACCTCATTCACAGATCTCTGTTTAACGTACGTTAGCCTTAGATGCTATGTGTTTACATCACACCTCATTCACAGATCTCTTTTAACATATAGCCTTAGATGCTATGTTTTACATCACACCTCATTCACAGATCTCTGTTTAACATACGCGCCTTAGATGCTATGTGTTTACATCACACCTCATTCACAGATCTCTGTTTACATACGTTAGCCTTAGATGCTATGTGTTTAATCACACCTCATTCACAGATCTCTGTTTAACGACGCTAGCCTTAGATGCTATGTGTTTACATCACCCCTCATTCACAGATCTCTGTTTACCGTAAGTTAGCCTTAGATGCTATGTGTTTTACATCACACCTCATCACATCTCTGTTTACGTCTAGTTTACGTTAGTATTGTGTTACACCATCACAATATCCTAAGGTTACTCCTTTTTCTCTTCTCTCTTTTTACCGCTTAGCCTTAGATGCTATGTGTCTACAGATGCTATGTGTTTACAGATGCTATGTGTTTACAGATGCTATGTGTTTACAGATGCTATGTGTCTACAGATGCTATGTGTTTACAGATGCTATGTGTCTACAGAGCACTGCAGGCTGTCTGAGCTCTGAGCTCTGGGAGTTTTAATTGAGCCTATTTATAGAGGGTCTACCTGGCTGTGTCACAGCATTTACTACGCTGCTCGAGAGGCCACGTGGCTCGTCTGAAGGATCGTGACTTCAAGCGAGCTGGCCGCAGAAAATCTATTCAATGACATCAGAAAATCTATTCAACGACATCAGAAAATCTATTCAATGACATCAGACTACTAAACTCGTCAGCGCTCGGAAACCTGCCAGCGGCGGCATGAATCGATGAAGGACACTGTAAACATTAATTAATGCACAAGTTAAATAGCTTTCTGGAACAAGTCTGACTCATACTGTGTGTGTGTGTGTGTGTGTGTGTGTGTGTGTGAGTGTGTGTGTGTGTGAGTGTGTGTGTAGTATGTGTGGGTGCAGAAAAAAAAAAAACTGGTTTTAATCAGTGAAATCTTATGAATTAAAAAGTTGGATGAACTGTGCTGTGTCCAGGAATAGCGACAATGTGGGAGACATGCAAATGTTCTTTATTACAGAGAGCTGCGATGAGAATAGGCTAACTCTCATTTCGGTCAGTTTAATATAAATCTGAAGCCAGGAGACTGTAACGCCTACAGTACGCTCAATAATTAAAGTCTGACGTCATCTCACATCTAAAGACAATCTGTCATTATGTCTTTGAGTTTAAAGTCACAGACTAGAAGATTTTACTACCAAGACTTCAAACTTACAAACCGGAAAACGACTGTCTTAAAGGCACACTGTGTAGTGTTTTTAAGTATTATCTCAAATCAATGTCTTCATTCATAAATATGTCCTCACTGGTGTAAAGTGACCTCTGCCAATGATCTGACTTATCCTCGTAAGCGTAATTTCTTATCTGTATTTACCATAGACAGTATATATAAGAATGGACCACCAGATCCTTGTGTCTGTGGACCAGAGACCAGTGAAGGATATTAGAAGTCTCTTTCCCGGTGCTGGCTGAGCGTTACTGAGCAGCCTCCAACTGAGCTTGAAGACGTAGATGTGATGTGAGCAACCTGTCTGAAAGTGTGAAGTCTTCTGGTAGCTGTGCCGAGAGAAATCTCAATCATTCCCAATCTTACAGAGACGGAGAGCGTAGGTATATGTAAGGAGATAACATGGGCACAGGCTAATTACTGATCACTAACATGCTAGTTAACATTAGTCATTAAACCTAAACAGATAATGGAAGTCCAAACTGCCTGTGAGCTTCTCCTGTACTATACGGTAATTCCTCCACTGTGTGACAGTAAGTCTCGTGGTTATGACCCAATCGTTAGCCTATTGTTATAAAAGCGTCTGCTACGGAGCCATAACGTGAGGTACAAGGTAATGGATCCTTTTATACATTGTCATGTTTCTTTAGAAATAAACAACGGACAAATAGAGTCTTTAAACTCTTCAGATGTAAAGTTATTTGCTGTCAAAGTGACGCCAGAATGAATGGGAGTCAATGGGATGCTAATGGGAGGTGATGGCTTGTTAGCATCAAAATGGCGCCATAGGAGGCCACTTTTTTCAACATTTTTGTCACTTTTTTCCACATTTTTGCCACTTTTTTCAACATTTTTGTCACTTTTTTCAACATTTTTGGCGATTTTTGTTTTGACGTTTTTGTGTGTTTTCTTCACCACATTTTTTTTTAAGCTTTTACCCAAAATTTTTGACACTTATTTCCACGTTCTTTTATGTAACAAATAAATAAATTAAAATG
Source organism: Perca fluviatilis (assembly GCF_010015445.1). Taxonomy (NCBI): domain Eukaryota; kingdom Metazoa; phylum Chordata; class Actinopteri; order Perciformes; family Percidae; genus Perca; species Perca fluviatilis. Next base: position 40,196,959 of record NC_053117.1, on the reverse strand, counting down.
CTATGAAATTGAATAAAACGTGTGAAAAGCTGTGTGGAACCATCCACGTTATTTCTTTTGAAAATACGGTTGAAAGAAACCCACATTTTCTGATATAGAAACTTTTTTTGAAAATGGGTCAAAAATACGCTAGATTTTCTTCTAAGTTAAGAATCACGTAGGTCAGTGTACCTGAATCCCCCCGGGGGAGACTCAGGGGGCAGGAGGCTCACCGAGTTGTGAAAATCAACATGTACACACACACCCACGTGCACGGGACACACACACACACACACACACACACAGGGAGTTACACAAGGCTGCTTCTCAGGCCAGTTACACTAATACAGGGTACATTAATGGTCAGTGTAACGCTTATCGGTTCAATGTTCTACGCACAAAAGGACAGTTGGAAAAACAAAAAAATGGGTTCAAATATCCCATATTCCAACCCAAAAATATATATATATTTTTCATTTTTTTTCCACCTTGACAAATTAAAAAATTGGATCTTTAAACTGTTTTTCAAATTTTCTGTTTTTTAATTCAGAGGAATCAGAAATTTAGAAAATTACAAAATTGCATCTGAGCTCCAATTATTGAATACTGCCATGGTGTTCTCTCCCTCGTTCAGCCTAGCCCCTCCATCTCGAAACCATCAGTTGCACCTCTGACCCCAAAGTCTGTCAGTTTGTCTGTTTTTTTGTCCCTATGCAGTTAATGAGCTGCATATTCTGCAAAGTAGAGGAAGAGAATACCACGGCAGTATTATGAATAATTGGAGCTCAGATGCAATTTTGTAATTTTCTCAATTTCTGATCCTATAAAAATTGATCCTACAGAAAATTGGAAAAACAGTTTAAAGATCCAATTTTTTAATTTGTCAAGGTGGGAAAAAAAATGAAAAATTGGGATATTTGAACCCATTTTTCTGTTTTTCCAACTGTCTGTTTGTGCTTAGAAAATCAAACTGATGAGCGTTACACTGACCCACGTACATTCTTATTCTTATTCTTTATTTTATAAGGGACAACACACATTAATCAACATTTCTGTAAATAGGCCAGTCTAAGGCTGGTTACACACTGCCTGGAACGCACGGCTCAGGCGCGGCGCGAGCCGAAAACTCGTGCGTGCTAGAAATAGGACCGACGCCTGTTTTTCACGCGACACGCAAGCGTGTTGGAAGCGTTTCCAGGCAAAATAGAACAGGAAAATATGTTTATTTGTCGTTTAGACACAAATACATATTAATAAATGACATGTTGATGTTTGAAAGTCTCGAGGTTTTGATACACAGTACAGGCCAAAAGTTTGGACACACCTTCTCATTCAATGTGTTTCCTTTTTATTTTCATGACTGTTTACATTGTAGATTCTCACTGAAGGCATCAAAACTATGAATGAACACATATGGAATTATGTACTTAACAAAAAAGTGTGAAATAACTGAAAACATGTCTTATATTTTAGATTCTTCAAAGTAGCCACCCTTTGCTTTTTTTGATAACTCTGCAAACCCTTGGTGTTCTCTCAATGAGCTTCATGAGGTAGTCACCTGAAATGGTTTTACCTTCACAGGTGTGCTTTGTCAGGGTTAATTAGTGGAAGTTTTTCCCTTATTAATAAAAAAAGCAAAGGGTGGCTACTTTGAAGAATCTAAAATATAAGACATGTTTTCAGTTATTTCACACTTTTTTGTCATGAAAATAAAAAGGAAACGCATTGAATGAGAAGGTGTGTCCAAACTTTTGGCCTGTACTGTAAATGCAGATATATGAATGTAATTAAAAAACAAAAATCGATTGTCTAATATTGCACCTGTCAATCCAGAAGGAAATATTCTGGAGCCTATTTTGCTGTCAACACTGCCGACGCTGTCTTTGCTGTAAGCAGATCAGTATATTTTTATGTTTTTTGAGAAACATCCATGTGTCCAGACAAGGCTAGCAGCAGCAGCAGCAGCAGCAGCAGAAGCAGCGCCGCGTCAGACACATTTCTGGTGTGCAAAGACATCGAAAAATCCACGCAGCCGCCACGCAACAGAGACTTGATCAACACTCACCGATGGGAAGCGCCAGGAAAAAGGGCAACCAGCACAACACGAAGCAGCCGACCACGATGCCCAACGTCTTGGCGGCCTTCTTCTCACGCGAGAACTTGAGCAGCCGCAGGGCGAAGTGCGTGCGGCTGCGGAGCGACTCGTCCTCGGACGCGGCCGCGTTGCCTCGGTGCATCCTGAGCGTGACTCGCTCCGAATCCGACTTCTCGGTCTTGTGGCCCTCCCTCAGGTCTCGGCTCTCCCTGTGGGCGACCACGTAAACGCGGCAGTACATCGCCAGGATGACCGCCAGCGGGAGGTAGAAAGATCCCACCGCGGAGAAGATAGCGTAGCCCGGCTCCTCCGTTATCTTGCAGATGGATTCGTCTTCGGGCGCGGGCTCCTTCCAGCCGAACAGAGGTCCGATAGAGATGACCACGGACAGCGCCCAGAGCAGCAGCACGGCCAGCAGCGCCCTGCGCTTCGTCACGATCGTCGGGTAGCGCAGAGGGTAGCTGACGCCGATGTAGCGGTCGACCGAGATCACGCAGAGGCTCATGATGGAGGCGGTGCAGCAGAGAACGTCCACGGCCGCCCAAACGTCGCAAAAAACCCGCCCGAACACCCAGCGCTCCACGATCTCCAGAATGGCGGAGAACGGCAGGACGGTGGAGCTCAGAAGCAGGTCGGCCACGGCTAGGTTCACGATGAAATAGTGCGTGACTGTGCGCAGGTGGCGATGGCAAACCACGGAGAGGATTACCAGGATGTTTCCCACGATTCCAAACAGAATGATGCCGCCCAGAACGAGGCCCAGAACCACGGCTTTGACCACGTTGAGGTCTGCGACTAAAGCCTGGCTGCAGTTGGAGCAGTTCTGCGTCAGAGGAGCCGGGGTCATGGCGTCCGACGCGGGAAACATCGGCTCCCAAATACTAAGCGGTAAAGCTGCTGCAACCTGCGATGGTTTTCATCGATTATTTCAGGAAAAACATGTTTCAAAAGAAGTCCAAAAAAAAAGACCAAGTTCCAAGAGGGGTTCAAGCTCGGGATAAAATCAGGAAAAAGCTCGCCGCTAAAAGTGTGTTTTAAAAAAAAAATGATTTAACGAACTAAAGATTCTTTTCATTGTCGTATAATCTCGATTGATCGATTGTTTTGGTCTGTAAAATGTCAAAACAAATGGGTGTTCCCCAATGCCAAATGTCTCGTTTTTGTCCACAACCCAAAGATATTCAGTTTACTGTCACAGAGACGAGAAAAAATATATATTATATGTATAAATATATTCACAATGAACAAGCTGGAATCAGAGAAGTTTGACTTCTTTTCCATAAAAAATTACTTAAACGGATTAATCAATTATCAAAATTGTTGGAGATTAATTTAATAATTCTGTTAATCTTTGCAGCAAAGGTGGACTGTAACACACACATTGTTTCACTGACCGAATAAAAGGGACATCACTGCATTCTCATGAAAGCCATTAGTGGAGTAATGATCACATTAAATCTTAAGTCTTGTCACAACATCATTTGAATGATGATGCCTCCGGCAGAGGAGCCATTACGATGGCAATGCATCACGGAGAATAAAACTACTGGATGCCTGCAGAAGTATAATATATGCACACAAAAACCTGATGAAATCAGATAATCAATCCATCTTGGAAATGTCAAAACTGACTGGAACTATGCAGTGTGTATGCATGTGTGTGTATGTCTGTGTGTGTGTGTGTGTGTGTCTGTGTGTACACATCAAGAAAAATCTTTGCTTGTTCTCTGAACCAACGGTTTTGGGAACAAAATCCAAAGTCCTTAAAAGGCTTCAAACGGGCAGTGAGAAACCACTTTTCTGTGTGAGATGGCTGGCGAGCAGCAGGCGACCAGTAGGAGAGCAGCAGGCGACCAGTAGGAGACCAGCAGGCGACTACTAGGCGAGCGGTAGGCGACCAGTAGGAGACCAGTAGAAGACCAGTAGGAGAGCAGTAGGCGACCAGTAGGAGAGCAGTAGGCGACCAGTAGGAGACCAGTAGGCGACCAGTAGGAGACCAGTAGGAGACCAGTAGGAGACCAGTAGGAGAGCAGTAGGCGACCAGTAGGAGACCAGTAGGAGACCAGTAGGAGACCAGTAGGAGAGCAGTAGGCGACCAGTAGGAGACCAGTAGGAGAGCAGCAGGCGACCAGTAGGCGACCAGTAGGAGAGCAGCAGGCGACCAGTAGGCGACCAGTAGGAGAGCAGCAGGCGACCACTTGGTGACCAGTAGGCGACCAGTAGGAGAGCAGTAGGCGACCGGCAGGTGATCGGTAGGAGACCAGTAGGAGACCAGTTGGTGACCAGTAGGCGAGCAGCAGGCTACCAGTAGGCGACCAGTAGGAGAGCAGTAGGAGAGCAGCAGGCGACCAGTAGGCGACCAGTAGGAGAGCAGTAGGAGAGCAGTAGGAGACCAGTAGGCGACCAGTAGGAGAGCAGTAGGCGAGCAGTAGGAGACCAGTAGGACACCAGTAGGACACCAGTAGGCGACCAGTAGGACACCAGTAGGCGACCAGTAGGAGACCAGTAGGCGAGCAGTAGGAGAGCAGCAGGCGAGCAGTACGAGACCAGTAGGACACCAGTAGGAGACCAGTAGGAGAGCAGTAGGAGACCAGTAGGAGACCAGTAGGCGACCAGTAGGAGAGCAGCAGGCAACCAGTAGGCGACCAGTAGGAGAGCAGCAGGCGACCAGTAGGAGACCAGTAGGCGAGCAGTAGGAGAGCAGCAGGCGAGCAGTACGAGACCAGTAGGACACCAGTAGGAGAGCAGTAGGAGAGCAGTAGGAGAGCAGTAGGCGACCAGTAGGAGACCAGTAGGCGAGCAGTAGGAGACCAGTAGGAGACCAGTAGGAGAGCAGTAGGCGACCAGTAGGAGACCAGTAGGAGAGCAGCAGGAGACCAGTAGGAGAGCAGCAGGCGAGCAGTAGGCGACCAGTAGGCGACCAGTAGGCGACCAGTAGGCGACCAGTAGGAGAGCAGTAGGCGACCAGAAGGCGACCAGGAGACCAGTAGGAGACCAGTAGGAAACCAGTTGGTGACCAGTAGGCGAGCAGTAGGCGACCAGTAGGAGACCAGTAGGCAACCAGTAGGAGAGCAGTAGGCGACCAGAAGGCGACCAGGAGACCAGTAGGAGACCAGTAGGAGAGCAGCAGGCGACCAGTAGGCGACCAGTAGGCGACCAGTAGGAGAGCAGCAGGCGAGCAGTAGGAGACCAGCAGGCGACCAGTAGGAGACCAGCAGGCGAGCAGCAGGTGACCAGTAGGAGACCAGTAGCCGACCAGTAGGAGAGCAGTAGGCGACCAGTAGGCGAGCAGCAGGTGACCAGTAGGAGAGCAGTAGGAGACCAGTAGGCGAGCAGCAGGTGACCAGTAGGAGACCAGTAGCCGACCAGTAGGAGAGCAGTAGGCGACCAGTAGGCGAGCAGCAGGAGACCAGTAGGCGACCAGTAGGAGACCAGTAGGCGAGCAGTAGGAGACCAGTAGGCGACCAGTAGGAGACCAGTAGGCGACCAGTAGGAGACCAGTAGGCGCAGTAGGAGACCAGTAGGCGACCAGTAGGAGACCAGTAGGAGACCAGTAGGAGACCAGTAGGCGACCAGTAGGAGACCAGTAGGGGACCAGTAGGGGACCAGTAGGAGACCAGTAGGCTACGTCCAGGCGCTTCCTGTTCAACCGAGCGTTTAGATTCAGCTTCGACACAACACCAGGATTCAGCACCTTGGGAAAGAAAGACAGAAGAATCTGCTTTGAGAGAAGTGACTCATCCATCACTTACTACAAAAAAAGCATTCATCCAACGTGACATCATGACTTCGTGTAAACATACACGCCCACTTTCTAAAGCCAAGTGGCGTGTTATCGGGACGCATTTTGAGCTATCCTCGTGTACAGTACAGGCCAAAAGTTAGGACACACCTTCTCATTCAATGTGTTTCCTTTTTATTTTCATGACTATTTACATTGTAGATTCTCACTGAAGGCATCAAAACTATGAATGAACACATATGGAATTATGTACTTAACAAAAAAGTGTGAAATAACTGAAAACATGTCTTATATTTTAGATTCCTCAAAGTAGCCACCCTTTGCTTTTTTTATTAATAAGGGAAAAACTTCCACTAATGAACCCTGACAAAGCACACCTGTGAAGGTAAAACCATTTCAGGTGACTACCTCATGAAGCTCATTGAGAGAACACCAAGGGTTTGCAGAGTTATCAAAAAAAGCAAAGGGTGGCTACTTTGAAGAATCTAAAATATAAGACATGTTTTCAGTTATTTCACACTTTTTTGTTAAGTACATAATTCCATATGTGTTCATTCATAGTTTTGATGCCTTCAGTGAGAATCTACAATGTAAATAGTCATGAAAATAAAGAAACACATTGAATGAGAAGGTGTGTCCAAACTTTTGGCCTGTACTGTATGTCTACGCTGTATACAGCGGATGTAAACATACACAAGACACTTGGCTGTTTACATAAACGGATTATTTATTTTCCCGTCTCTCATTTGGACTCGGTCTGGACTTGGACTTGAACCTCTTTGGATTCGGTCTGGACTTGCCGGTGCAACACAGATGTCTTCTTTCTTGATGGTTTTATTTCTTAAGGTGCATAACGGTGACTAACGTTTCGATGTAAGGTCACATCTTCGTCAGAGTCCTCGGAGAGAATGGGCCGAGAAGCCCTTTAAAGCGCCCAAATTATGCTTATTTTCAGGTTCATAATTGTATTTTAAGGTTGTACCAGAATAGGTTTACATGGTTTAATTATCAAAAAACACCATATTGTTGTTGTACTGCACAGCTCTCTCTCACTGCTGCAGATCCTCTTTTCACCTGGTTTCTGTTTTAGCTACAGAGTGAGACCTCTTTTCATCTTCTTCTGTACTATCTTTGATTGCACTCGCACATGCTCAGTAGCTCAGATGTAGAGCATGTCAGCTAGCTAACTCTAGAGACAGTAAAAGAAAGCCTGTTTCTCCAACTTTGGTCAGTTACAAGGCAGGATTAGCTGGGAGACTTCTAAATGAGGGCGCACATGGAAGTAGTTCTTTTGTAGATTATGGTGAACTTGTGTGTGTTGTAGCAGTGCTTTGCTATTGAGAACGACGTAGCATGCTAGCGTTAGCGTTAGCCGGCTAACGCTAGCATTAGCCAGCTAACGCTATGAGCTAACAGTTGTGGTTAGCCGATTTTGAACAGCTCACTAGGAGACTCAAAGCAGGACACATTCAGAAACCGTATCTCACTCAGAACACCATGGATGGATTTATTTCAATGTTTGTATGTGTGTGGAAGCACCAGAGACACAAAAGAACACCCCAAATCACCAGA
>NC_053117.1:40164571-40184571 GCF_010015445.1 Perca fluviatilis | reverse complement strand
TCACCTAGCTGGCGGATATTCCTGCATGGCCCTCCCCCTTTCTCACCCCCTTTCTCACCTAGCTGGTGATATTCTGCATGTCTCTCCCCTTTCACCCCTTTCTACACTAGCTGGTGATTTCCTGCATGTCTCTCCCCTTTCTCACCTAGCTGGTGATATTCTGCATGTCTCTCCCCTTTCTCTCCCCTTTCTCACCTAGCTGGCGATTTCCTGCATGTCTCTCCCCTTTCTCACCGCTTTCTCACCTAGCTGGTGATATTCTGCATGTCTCTCCCCTTTCTCACCCCTTTCTCACCTAGCTGGTGATATTCTGCATGTCTCTCCCCTTTCTCACCCCTTTCTCACCTAGCTGGCGATTTCCTGCATGTCTCTCCCCTTTCTCACCTAGCTGGTGATATTCTGCATGTCTCTCCCCTTTCACCCCTTTCTCACCTAGCTGGCGATTTCCTGCATGTCTCTCCCCTTTCTCTCCCCTTTCTCACCTAGCTGGCGATTTCCTGCATGTCTCTCCCCTTTCTCTCCCCCTTCTCACCTAGCTGACGATTTCCTGCATGTCTCTCCCCTTTCTCACCCCCTTTCTCACCTAGCTGGTGACTTCCTGCATGTCTCTCCCCTTTCTCTCCCCTTTCTCACCTAGCTGGTGACTTCCTGCATGTCTCTCCCCTTTCTCACCCCTTTCTCACCTAGCTGGTGATATCCTGCATGTCTCTCCCCTTTCTACCCCTTTCTCACCTAGCTGGTGACTTCCTGCATGTCTCTCCCCTTTCTCACCCCTTTCTCACCTAGCTGGTGACTTCCTGCATGTCTCTCCCCTTTCTCTCCCCTTTCTCACCTAGCTGGTGATTTCCTGCATGTCTCTCCCCTTTCTCACCCCTTTCTCACCTAGCTGGTGACTTCCTGCATGTCTTGCCCTCTTTCTCTCCCTCTTTTTTCCTTCCTCTCTTTTTCTTCTTCTTTTAATATGCCGCACTTTCACCGCAACTGTTGTTATGAATTGATACTATAAATAAAATTGAACTGAAATGAATATGCCATCGGCTACATTTTAAATGGATGTCTGCCAATAGGCCTAAAGGCTCTGACAAAATGAAGATTACTCCATCTTTCAGAAAGAAAGAGAGAGAGAGTGAGAAATGGATGGATAGAGAGAGATAGATATATAGATAGATGGATAGAGAGAAAGCTGGATGGATGGATGGATAGAGAGAAATCTAGATGATAGATGGATGGATGGATGGATGGATGGATGGATGGATAGATAGAAAGATAGAGAGAGAGATAGATAGCTATATAGATAGATGAATAGAGAGAAAGCTAAATGGATAGATAGATGGATGGATGGATGGATGGATGGATGGATGGATGGATAGAGAGAAAGCTAGATAGATAGATAGATAGATAGATAGATAGAGAGAGAGAGAGAGAGATAGATATAGATAGATGATAGAGAGAAAGCTGGATGGATGGATGGATAGAGAGAAATCTAGATGGATAGATAGATGGATGGATGGGTAGATAGAAAGATAGAGAGAGAGATAGATAGATGGATGGATAGAGAGAAAGTGAGATGGATGGATAGATAGAAAGAGAGAGAGAGAGAGATAGATAGACAGATAGAGAGAAAGCTGGATGGATGGATGGATGGATAGAGAGAAATCTAGATAGATGGATGGATGAATAGATAGAAAGATAGAGAGAGAGATAGATAGATGGATGGATAGAGAGAAAGCGAGATGGATGGATAGAAAGATAGAAAGAGAGATAGATAGATATATAGATAGATGGATAGAGAGAAAGCTAGATAGATGGATGGATGAATAGATAGAAAGATAGAAAGAGAGATAGATATATAGATAGATGGATAGAGAGAAAGCTGGATGGATGGATGGATAGAGAGAAATCTAGATGATAGATAGATGGATGGATGGATGGATAGATAGAAAGATAGAGAGATCGATAGCTATATAGATAGATGAATAGAGAGAAAGCTAGATGGATAGATATATAGATGGATGGATGGATGGATAGAGAGAAAGCTAGATAGATAGATAGATAGAGAGAGAGAGAGAGAGAGAGAGAGAGATGATAGAGACAAAGCTGGATGGATGGATAGAGAGAAATCTAGATGGATAGATAGATGGATGGATGGATGGATGGATGGATAGAGAGAAAGTGAGATGGATGGATAGATAGAAAGATAGAAAGAGAGAGAGAGAGAGAGAGAGATAGATGGATAGAGAGAAATCTAGATGGATAGATAGATGGATGGATGGATGGATAGAGAGAAAAATAGATAGATAGATAGATAGATAGATAGATAGATAGATAGATAGATAGATAGATAGATAGATAGATAGAGAGAGAGAGATAGCTATATAGATAGATGAATAGAGAGAAAGCTGGATGGATAGATAGATAGATGGATGGATGGATGGATGGATAGAGAGAAAAATAGATAGATAGATAGATAGATAGATAGATAGATAGATAAAACACTCAGTAGAAAAGAGGGCAAGTCAGACAAACTTTTAATTTAGTATCAAATAAAGCAGCTTAACATAATCCCCAAATGTCAACATGGCCGCATACTGGTCCCATCTAATCCGCGTTTGGGTAAAAAACATCCAGGTTACACATGTCCCTAATCTGCTCAGACAACATTAATCTCACATCTGTCAAAATGGACGCTTTTTGCACGGAACAAATATATTGTTCCGAAGTCAAAGGGACAGAACATTAAAATGAAATTATAATTTGATGCAGCAAAGTCGGAGGGAGCGACCATTGCATTTTTATGCATCTGCGTCATAAGTAAGTAAAGTTTATTTCTATAGCACATTTAAAAACAGCTCACACTGACCAAAGTGCTGTACATAGCGCATTAGCCACAGGGTGATGAAATAAAATAAAACACACTTACAGATGAGTGATTTAGGCTAAAAGGACATCGAAAGACAATCACTTAATTTCAAACATAGCAGGATAAGACAATTAAGATGCTGGGAAGTATAGATATATATATATGCCCATACTTCCCATATATATATAGATATATATACATCCATCTATCTATCTATCCATCCATCCAGCTTTCTCTCTATCATCTATCTATATCTATCTTCGATGTAAAAAGGTGAGTTTTGAGCCTGGCTTTGAATATCACATATTGAAGGGGCACTTCTGATGGTCAGGGGGCAGTCGGTTCCACAGCTGAGGGGCCAGCAACAGAAAAGGCCTCGGTCACCTTTTTGGTTATAAGCCGAGACCGTGGGACGTGGAGGAGGCCTTGGCTGGAGGATCTGACTAGGCGGCGAGAAAACTTGACCACCAATCACAACCGTTGAGGAGGGCTCTACACCAATCACAACCGTTGAGGAGGGCTCTACACCAATCACAACCGTTGAGGAGGGCTCTACACCAATCACAACCGTTGAGGAGGGCTTTACACCAATCACAACCGTTGAGGAGGGCTCTACACCAATCGCAACCGTTGAGGCGGGCTCTACACCAATCACAACCGTTGGGGAGGGCTTTACACCAATCACAACCGTTGAGGAGGGCTTTACACCAATCACAACCGTTGAGGAGGGCTGTACACCAATCACAGCCGTTGAAGAGGGCTCTACACCAATCACAACCGTTGAGGAGGGCTCTACACCAATCGCAACCGTTGAGGAGGGCTCTACACCAATCACAACCGTTGAGGAGGGCTTTACACCAATCACAACCGTTGAGGCGGGCTCTACACCAATCACAACCGTTGGGGAGGGCTTTACAACAATCACAACCGTTGAGGAGGGCTCTACACCAATCACAACCGTTGAGGAGGGCTCTACACCAATCACAACCGTTGGGGAGGGCTTTACAACAATCACAACCGTTGAGGAGGGCTCTACACCAATCACAACCGTTGGGGAGGGCTTCATACACCAATTACAAACGTTGGGGAGGGCTTACAACAATCACAAACGTTGAGGAGGGCTCTACACCAATCACAACCGTTGGGGAGGGCTCTACAACAATCACAACCGTTGAGGAGGGCTCTACACCAATCACAACCGTTGAGGAGGGCTCTACACCAATCACAACCGTTGGGGAGGGCTCTACACCAATCACAACCGTTGAGGAGGGCCTACACCAATCACAACCGTTGAGGAGGGCTCTACAACAATCACAAACTGTGGAGGGCTCTACACCAATCACAACCGTTGAGGAGGGCTCTACACCAATCACAACCGTTGAGGAGGGCTTTACAACAATCACAACCGTTGAGGGCTCTACACCAATCACAAACGTTGGGGAGGGCTCTACACCAATCACAACCGTTGAGGGCTCTACACCAATCACAACCGTTGAGGAGGGCTCTACACCAATCACAACCGTTGAGGGCTCTACACCAATCACAACCGTTGAGGAGGGCTCTACACCAATCACAACCGTTGAGGGCTCTACACCAATCACAACCGTTGAGGGCTCTACACCAATCACAACCGTTGAGGAGGGCTCTACACCAATCACAACCGTTGGGAGGGCTCTACACCAATCACAACCGCGAGGCGGGCCTCTACACCAATCACAACCGTTGAGGGCCTCTACACCAATCACAACCGTTGAGGAGGGCTCTACACCAATCACAACCGTTGAGGGCTCTACACCAATCACAACCGTTGAGGAGGGCTCTACACCAATCACAACCGTTGAGGGCTCTACACCAATCACAACCGTTGGGGAGGGCTCTACACCAATCACAACCGTTGAGGCGGGGCTCTACACCAATCACAACTGTTGAGGGCTCTACACCAATCACAACCGTTGACGGAGGGCTCTACACCAATCACAACCGTTGAGGGGCTTTACCACCACTCACAACCGTTGGGGAGTTTCTACACCAATCCAACCTCAGCAGGGGGGGCTCTACACCAATCACAACCGTTGAGGGCTCTACACCAATCACAAACGTTGAGGAGGGCTCTACACCAATCACAACCGTTGAGGGGCTCTACACCAATCACAACCGTTGAGGAGGGCGCTTCACCAATCACAACCGTTGAGGGCTCTACACCAATCACAAACGTTGAGGAGGGCTTCTACACCAATCACAAACGTTGGGGAGGGCTCTACACCAATCACAACCGTTGAGGAGGGCTTTACACCAATCACAAACGTTGAGGCGGGCTCTACACCAATCACAACCGTTGGGGAGGGCTTCTACACCAATCACAACCGTTAGGGAGGGCTTTACAACCAATCACAACCGTTGAGGAGGGCTCTACACCAATCACAACCGTTGAGGAGGGCTCTACACCAATCACAACCGTTGGGGAGGGCTTTACAACAATCACAACCGTTGAGGAGGGCTCTACACCAATCACAACCGTTGGGGAGGGCTCTACACCAATCACAACCGTTGAGGAGGGCTCTACACCAATCACAACCGTTGAGGAGGGCTCTACACCAATCACAACCGTTGGGGAGGGCTCTACACCAATCACAACCGTTGAGGAGGGCTCTACACCAATCACAACCGTTGAGGAGGGCTCTACACCAATCACAACCGTTGGGGAGGGCTCTACACCAATCACAACCGTTGAGGAGGGCTCTACACCAATCACAACCGTTGAGGAGGGCTCTACACCAATCACAACCGTTGAGGGCTCTACACCAATCACAAACGTTGGGGAGGGCTCTACACCAATCACAACCGTTGAGGGCTCTACACCCAATCACAACCGTTCGAGGAGGGCTCTACACCAATCACAACCGTTGAGGGCTCTACACCAATCACAACCGTTGAGGAGGGTTTCTACACCAATCACAAACGTTGAGGGCTCTACACCAATCACAACCGTTGAGGGCTCTACACCAATCACAACCGTTGAGGAGGGCTCTACACCAATACAACAACCGTTAGTGGCTCTTACACCAATCACAACCGTACGTTTCCTCTACACACAATAACAACCGCACACCACCATTCTTTTTTTTTCTTTCACTCTCATTTATAATTTTTTTTTTTTTTTTTTTTTTAATAAAATTAAAATTTTTTTTTTACAAACAATAACAGAAGATGGAAATCATTTAAAAAACGTTGTAGCTATCTATGACTGTTTGATTGCTAACGTTAGCTCATAGACTGTGCGTTAGCTCAAAAAGCCGTTAGCATCTTGTAGGCTACTTGTCGCAAAGTGACGCTACCGAAGCGCAGCAACCTGTTGATGCCGCTGTCGCTGCTACTTCACCAGGATCGTTGATCTGATTGGTTGAAGGGCTATCCAATTGCGCTCAGAGGCATTTGAGCGGTTGGTTGGTGACACCCCCTTTGGAAATGGGCTGTGAATGAAGCTTCCCCCAGACCCACTTTAAGGCAGTTAAGGCAAATGCGTCAAAAACGTCCACAAAGCGACGAAAACGTTACAAAAAAAATCCGAAAAAGGTGACAAAAAACGTTGGAAAAGGCATCGAAAACTTCAATAGAGGGCGAAGAAAGCAGCGAAAACGTCGACAAACGGATAAAAATGTTGAAAATGAAACAAAAAAATCTGAAAAAAGTGAAAAAAGCGTCAAAACGTTGAAAAAAAAAGCAACAGTAAAGCCGGAAAAAGCATTAAAAACGTCAATTCACGACAAAAATGTTGAGAAAAAGGTACAATGAAGAAGAAAACGTTAATGTGAGGTAACTTCTATAATCGTTGGATTTCGGTTTGGTGTTGTTTTTTTTGACACGTTTAAGTGTTCATGACAAGATATGGCCATGAGAAATTTGGTGATCACTGATCGTTGTTTAGGCACATTAAACCACGTTAAGCTTTTTCACGGTAAGCGTTTTAGAATGACCCCGAAATATGGGGACAAAACAGCTGAAATCTGGCTTATAGGACACCCTGATTGGTTAGGGCCAGCTGTGGTTCAAGAGTCTGAAGTGCAGGACAGCTGCAGCCTCTCTGTGTCTGCTGCTAGTTACACAAACAGGGACTTACTGCAGCGCACATTCACACACATGCAGAAGATTAAAAATAACAATATTACGCAGCCAATACACCATCATAATAGCAATGTGCCAAGGTCCAAACGCAGGGACTGGGAGAGTCAACAGCTTCTCTGTCTCAGGTGTTGTCTCAGCCCCCTCGCTGTCAGTGCACGGTGTGCAGCAGCTGGCTGATTCCCAGATTTATAAGATGAAGCCAGCGAGCATGGCTGACACCTGATAGAAAGTGTAATCCACCTTAATAAACCGGCAGAGACACCTGCTGCGATATATCAGACCTCACACTGCAGCATTTCTCACTCTCATCTCGGCTACAACTCAATTGATAGCCTGCGACATTCTTTCTTTAAGATTTAAGGGATTGATTGAGATAGTTTAACGGCAAAAACAACTGGAATATCATCGTAATGCGCAGGTATACGCAGCATTATGCTCACTAGAAAGCTCCAAGATTTACATATACCCACTTAAAAATGACACGCAACAACCTACTTTGCATCATATTTTTTGACATATTTTGAATTGTCATGTGTGTGTTTTTTTTTTCTTTGCATAGTCTAAATAAAAGGTATTTCAGCTGTGAATTGGTGCATAAAAAGTGTATCAAAATGCAGGAAATGAAGTCTTTGACGCTCAAAATATCCAAAGTCCCATTCTGGCCCATACATATACATATACAGTACAGTATACCCACTACAATACATTAGACTACACCACTGGTATAATTCAGCTATAGGCCTATTTATAGCTCAGCGCGACATAGACAGAGACAATTATAGATAATCTATCCGAAATAAATCCCAAAGCTTGCATGCGATTATTTAGCTACATTTCTACTGCTACTTCTGCGCAATTTTATGTTTAGATGATAGGTTACTTAAATACTGCAAATTTTTCCTCTTTTTCTTCTTAGCCTATATCAAAAGTCCGTTCATTTGTGTTTGTGTGTGTGTGTGTGTGTGTGTGTGTGTGTGTGTGTGTGTGTGTGTGTGTGTGTGTGTGTGTGTGTGTGTGTGTGTGTGTGTGTGGCTCAGAAACAATGATATCCAACATCTGCAGCGCCAGCGCCAGCAACAGCAAACGAAGAAAGACGCGTCATTTAAATGAGGATTTAATTGCTCTCAGGAAAGTCAAATTCAACTAAACATTCAAAACGCTTCAAATGAAATGCTTCAAATTAAATTCTCAGGCACTCACCTTAACTTTGAGTTTGATTTTGACACCCCGACGGCTCTGCGGAGCCGCATTTAGAGACTCCGGTGTGGTGGCTGAGAGATGACTGAGAGAGACGGTGAAGCCGTCAAAGTGCGCGCTCCTCACATTTGCGTGCAGATATTTAAACCTTCAGGTGCTCCATGTGTCCTCGGGGGATGATGATGATGATGATGCGTATATACTACCAAATGACTCACTGCTTTACCCTGTAAACCCCACCACCACCTCCCTGCCTCCCCTCCCATCCATCCATCCATCCCTCCATCCTCACACCACCTCAGCCTTCAGCATCACTTCCTGACCGTGCGTCATCACCAGTCTGTCTGCAGGACTTTTCATTCATAAATGTTTCAGCGTCGCTCACTACGAACTGGAGAAAAAGTTGGCTTATATCTGTGTCTGAGACTAAAAATAAAATACTAACCGTATCCAGGGGCGGAGCCGAGGGGGGGGGGGTGCTCCAGAAGCCCCCAAATGTTTTTGTAAAAGAAACAAATCTTTTTAGGGTTTTAAAATAACAGAAATGTGTTGTAATTTACAGGGGGCATAAGGGATATTTAAATAAACAAAACTGGGATTTTCCGCCTTTTTTATGTTGATTTATTTATTTTTTCGCTTTCCGACATTTTTTGCTGCTGTTTTTGGAGTTTTTTGGGACAATTTTTTTCTGCAATTTTTTGTTACTTTTTTTGGTAAATTTTTTTCAACGTTTCTCTCGCCTTTTTCAAGTTTAATTTAAAGCTTTTTTGACGTTTTGTTCCCGACAATTTGTTTTACGTTTTTGCGCTTTTTTTTTTTTTCAATAAATGCAGACATGTCCCGGGACAGTTGGAGATCTCAAATCATGTCTGAGATCTTTTCTGTTTAACCAGAAACAGCTCTGAAGTCGCTAGCGCTAAACCCACCAGACTCCATTTAAAAAATCAACACTTTTAGCGTGTATAGAGCCAACATATCTCCACATGTAAATTAGTAAACTATGTGTTTATTTCAACCAAAACTAGAGTTGTGATGGTTGGTTAAAGTGGAAAGACGACCCCAAAACGTCTTTTCATAGTTTTATTTTGTTTCTGTCCACTTTGAATGAAGTGTATTTTAAGATGCTAAAATGACTGATTATTTACATGGAGTCTGGTGGAGTTTAGCGAACGCGATTTCGCAGATGTTTTTATGTTTAAAAAAAGGATCTTACCCTTTAACTAAAAGGTCTATCTCTGTACGGATCCATCCCATAATGTTGTCAGACACTTAGAATAATAATCTGAGCCTGCAGTGGCAAAACGAGCACTTTTATGAAGGTAAATACAAGCTGGACAATTGTCCTATTAACTCACATTGCAGCTTGTTTCTCCGCTGCCGACTGCAGCGATCTCTCTTAATACAGGACCACTGTCAGAGATGGTTGTTCCCATCAGTCACTCAGACACAGAAACACAGGAACATATAGGGTCCAGGTTGAAAAAAAACGGTAGTTAGTTACCCTTTAACTTCTTCTGGGACATGAACACCCGTTTCCTGGGTAAAAGTCTTGTGTTTTCTCCTTACTTTCCTTTCGTAGCTGTATGTACGAATGGTTCATGCAAACAGCACAAGGCCACCAGAGAGACTCATCGTAAGCCTTCTCCAGTCTCACAGTCATGATCTCATCAGCAGAAGTTACATTTACATTTAAAGTTTAACACAACAGACACTGAAAGCCTATAAGTGCTTTACTAAAGATGACCAATATGTCTGGTATATTATATATATATATATATATATATATATATATATATATATATATATATAAAAAAATATATATAATATACACTACCGGTCAAAAGTTTGGAATCTCTTAGAAATGTCCATTCCACTCCATTCCAGACAGAATACCAGCTGAGATCAGTAGCAGTGTATTTTTATAATTAGGGCAGCAGTTTTCAGATTACATTATGTGCTTACATAATTGCAAAAAGGCTTCTCCAATGTTTTCTCAGTTAGCCTTTTAACATGATATCAGATTAGTGAACAGAATGAGCCTTTTGGGTCATTGGATGAATGGTTGCTGATAATGGGCAATGTAGATGTTGCATTAAAGATCAGCCACACACAGAAAACTGCTGCCCTGATTGAAAAAGAAACAGCAATGCAACTGATCTCAGCTGGTCTTCTGTTTATAATGGAG
The DNA here is from genome assembly GCF_010015445.1 of Perca fluviatilis. Lineage (NCBI taxonomy): Eukaryota > Metazoa > Chordata > Actinopteri > Perciformes > Percidae > Perca > Perca fluviatilis. Next base: position 40,174,207 of record NC_053117.1, on the reverse strand, counting down.
AGGAACGGAGATTTCTAAGTGACCCCAAACTTCTGACCGGTATAGTGTATATGGTTCTTATATGTTTTGTAGCATGTCATTGACTGTATTAGTCTTTTGAACAGAACTAATTTTCGATTAAATGCGACATATTCAGTGTGTTAATGTGACTCTGCGGTCTATCTGTTGAACAACTCAGTCAATACACGTTTGTTGATGCCTGAGGCCGAACAGCCAACTGCAATTTGTGTGTGTGTGTGTGTATGTATGTGTATGTGTATGTGTGCGTGTGTATATGTGTGTGTGTATGTGTGTGTGTGTGTGTCTGTGTGTGTGTGTCTGTCTGTGTATATATATGTGTGTGTCTGTGTGTGTGTGTGTCTGTGTGTCTGTGTATATATATGTGTGTGTGTGTGTGTCTGTCTGTGTATATATATGTGTGTGTCTGTGTGTGTGTGTGTGTCTGTGTATATATATGTGTCTGTGTATATATATGTGTCTGTGTATATATATGTGTCTGTGTATATATATGTGTTTGTGTATATATATGTGTGTGAGTGTGTATATGTGTGTGAGTGTGTGTGTATATATATGTGTGTGTGTATGTATATGTGTGTGAGTGTGTGTGTATGTGTTTGTGCAATTTACCTTGCATTGCAATGTCCCCCGGGCGACTTCATTATTCAGAGCCTGTGCTTTTGCACTTTTTTCCGTCTCTCTTCTTTTTTAATTAAGCTGTGATGAAGAGACCGAGCAGAAACACTGACACCCACGAGCACACATGAATACAGACACACAAGGCTACATTGATCTTTCTCCTTTCCTTTTCTGAAGACTGATTCATTTCTTCTTCCCACTGTGGACAAATCCTCGCTTTAGTGTGTCGAAGGATTCTTAGTTTTCCAGTTTCAGATATGAAGGCGGTACCCGAGGCTGCTGCGATGTGTACAGTTTTATTTCCAATTGCTAAAACACAATTTTGCAAAAACTAGGCTGGTTTTTATCAAAATACTTAACACAATTCACAAAACCACACACCCAAACTGCAAAATACCTCATATATATCCTGCAAAATACCTCATATATATCCTGCAAAATACCTCATTTATATCCTGCAAAATACCTCATTTATATCCTGCAAAATACCTCATTTATATCCTGCAAAATACCTCATATATATCCTGCAAAATACCTCATATATATCCTGCAAAATACCTCATATATATCCTGCAAAATACCTCATTTATATCCTGCAAAATACCTCATTTATATCCTGCAAAATACCTCATTTATATCCTGCAAAATACCTCATTTATATCCTGCAAAATACCTCATATATATCCTGCAAAATACCTCATATATATCCTGCAAAATACCTCATATATATCCTGCAAAATATCCTGCAAAATACCTCATATATATCCTGCAAAATACCTCATTTATATCCTGCAAAATACCTCATATATATCCTGCAAAATACCTCATTTATATCCTGCAAAATACCTCTATTATATCCTGCAAAATACCCCATATATATCGTAAAATACCTCATATATATCCTGCAAAATACCTCATATATATATCCTGCAAAATATCCTGCAAAATACCTCCTATATATCCTGCAAAATACCTTCATTTATATCCTGCAAAATACCCTATATATATCCTGCAAAATACCTCATTTATATCCTGCAAAATATCCTGCAAAATACCTCCTATATATCCCAAGTAAAATAACTCATTTATATCCTGCAAAATACTCCTATATATATATATCCTGCAAAATAATCTCATATATATCCTGCAAAATACCCTCATATATCCTCAAAATACCTCATTTATATCCTGCAAAATACCTCATATACAGTATATCCTGCAAAATAACTCATATATATCCTGCAAAATATCCTGCAAAATACCTCCTATATATCCGCAAAATACCTCATTTATATCCCAAAATACCCTCATATATATATATCCTGCAAAATACCCTATATATATCCGCCAAAATACCTCATTTATATCCTGCAAAATACCTCATTTATATCCTGCAAAATACCTCATTTATATCCTGCAAAATACCTCATATACAGTATATCCTGCAAAATACATCATATATATCCTGCAAAATACCTCATATATATATATCCTGCGAAAATACCCCATAATATATCCTGCAAAATACCTCATATATATCCCAAATACTTCATTTATATCCCAAAATAACTCATATATATATATCCTGCAAAATACCTCATATATATCCTGCAAAATAACCCATATATATCCTCAAAATAATTCATATATATCCTGCAAAATACCTCATATATATCCTGAAAATATAATTTATATCCTGCAAAATACCTCATATATATCCTGCAAAATACCTCATATACAGTATATCCTGCAAAATACATCATATATATCCTGCAAAATACCTCATATATATCCTGCAAAATACCTCATTTATATCCTGCAAAATACCTCATATATATCCTGCAAAATACCTCATATATATCCTGCAAAATATATCATATATATCCTGCAAAATACCTCATATATATCCTGCAATATATCCTGCAAAATACATAATATATATCCTGCAAAATACCTCATTTATATATCCTGCAAAAATGAATAATAATAATATAATAATAATAATAATAATAATAATAATATAATAATAATAATAATAATATAATAATATAATACTATAATAATAATAATACATATAATAATAATACTAATACACATTAATATAATACAATAACAACAATATAATAATAATAATAATAATAATGATAATAATGTACTATACAATAATAATAACAAATATAATAATGATAATAATAATAATAACAACAATAATAAATACACAATAATAATAATAAATAATATAATAATAATAATAATAACAATAAAATAATAGTAATAATAATAATAAATAATAACATTATAATAATAATAATAATAATAATAATAATAATAATACAATAATAATAATATATCTTATAGAGTCAAAGAGACGGGTAATTTTGGTGTTGTTGAAGCCCTGAGGTCTGTGGTTCTTTCTGCCTTCCTCAGCTGCCTCAGCCCCCGAGCAGAGCGGAGCAGAGGGAGGAGCCGTGGAGCTGCAACAACTGATCCCAGGACCTGATCCCAACACCAGAGTGGCTGATCTATCGGGACTCTTTAAGGCTGCTGCAGTAACCTGCTGCCTGGAACAAAAGGGATTTAGTTTAAAGGCAAGGCAAGGCAGCTTTATTTGTAGAGCACATTTCATCAACAGGGCAACTCAAAAGTGCTTTCATTTTGTGTTTTTTACACTTCAGTCTGTGTTTTAAATTTGCTCTTAGTTTTGCTGTTTTCTATTCTTTGTGTTTTATGCTGTCTTGCTGGTTTTATTTTCTTATACGTATGCTTGCTCTGTAAAGCACTTTTGGTCTGTCTAGCGGCTGTTTAAATGTGCTATATAAATAAATGAACTTGAACTTGACATAATAACAGGTTAAAAATATATATATACAGTACAGGCCAAAAGTTTGGACACACCTTCTCATTCAATGCGTTTCTTTATTTTCATGACTATTTACATTGTAGATTCTCACTGAAGGCATCACAACTATGAATGAACACATATGGAATTATGTACTTAACAAAAAAGTGTGAAATAACTGAAAACATGTCTTATATTTTAGATTCTTCAAAGTAGCCACCCTTTGCTTTTTTTATTAATAAAGGGAAATAATTCCACTAATGAACCCTGACAAAGCACACCTGTGAAGGTAAAACCATTTCAGGTGACTACCTCATGAAGCTCATTGAGAGAACACCAAGGGTTTGCAGAGTTATCAAAAAGCAATGTAAATAGTCATGAAAATAAAGAAACGCATTGAATGAGAAGGTGTGTCCAAACTTTTGGCCTGTACTGTATATATATATATTTTAACCTGTTATTATGTCAAGTTCAAGTTCAAGTTCATTTATTTATTAAGTACATATGGAATTATGTACTTAACAAAAAAGTGTGAAATAACTGAAAACATGTCTTATATTTTAGATTCTTCAAAGTAGCCACCCTTTGCTTTTTTTGATAACTCTGCAAACCCTTGGTGTTCTCTCAATGAGCTTCATGAGGTAGTCACCTGAAATGGTTTTACCTTCACAGGTGTGCTTTGTCAGGGTTCATTAGTGGAATTATTTCCCTTTATTAATAAAAAAAGCAAAGGGTGGCTACTTTGAAGAATCTAAAATATAAGACATGTTTTCAGTTATTTCACACTTTGTTGTTAAGTACATAATTCCATATGTGTTCATTCATAGTTTTGATGCCTTCAGTGAGAATCTACAATGTAAATAGTCATGAAAATAAAAAGGAAACACATTGAATGAGAAGGTGTGTCCAAACTTTTGGCCTGTACTGTACATATAAATCTGAGTTTGCTAATCACTTCCCAGACAAACGCTTAGCTTTTGACATATTTGTCACACACAAGTTTTAATTAAATATTTTGTCTACTGAGGTTTTTATTTTGTAGTCATCCCGTGCTTAAGCACCTGTGTAACAACCTGCCAGAGTCAGAGGCCCAGTCGTGTTTAAAGGTGGAGAATTGGCTTCTTAGAGCACGAAACATGAGGTGGTCAGATGTGATGTGATAAAGTAGATGAACAGCCTATATGTGTTCTGCCTAATTATTTTTACGTATGTCTTATTAGATCATGTGTATATTATATTATATAATTACATTTTTTGTCTTCCTTTTGGCCATTATTTTTTTTTTTTTTCTGCACTCTTGCCTAAACTCTAAGTTGTTGTCCATTATCCCATCCTCTTTCAGTCACTCTGTTTTCTGATTTGTACTTGTCTGGAGTACAAATAGACCTTTGTTTTTTTCTCTTCCGATTATTAACTTATCTAGAGAGAATCGCGATGCATCTAAGAATCGATTATTTTTCCCACACCTAATAAATAAAGGCCTAAAATGCCCCAAAAAATTATAAAACAGACTGAGGTAGATGGGAAGACAGCGCAAGGGTTAAGGGAAGTAACCAACTCTTAGTGTAATATGCTGCTTGTTTTTTGCCGACTCTGAGACTCTGAGAAATTCCCCCAGAAGCAGCAGAGAGAGAGTTTTCATATTCAGGCTGAGAAACTGCCTGAATATGAACAACAAAAAAAATGTAATCATGGTTTTGCTTGATTTGCTAAATTCTATGAAGGCTAAGGAACTCTTTTGATGACTTTCGTAGGGCTTCATGTCGACAAAAATACGACAAAAAGCGTACAAAAATGTCAGAAAAAGCAACAGATTTACAAAAAGGTGACAAATGTCTGAGAAAGCTGCAAAAATGAGGAAAAAAGCTACCGAAATGTTAAAAAATAAAGTGACATGCAGTAACAAAAGCACGTCAATAAACTCTCCATGTCTGGCCCTTGGTGGGATTCTCTCGTTCCAGTGTGGCCCTCTGGGAAAATGAGTTTGACCCCCCTGGCCTACAGCCTGGAGTGTGATTTGCAAAAATCCACAGCTCCCTGTTCAGATGCACCAATCAGGGCCAGGGGGGGGGGGGCGTGTCTAACTGCGGGTCAATCACTCTCCCTTGTGGGGGAGGGGCTTAGGAGACCGTTTGGGCTTTAGCAGAAAGGGGGGTGGAGGGACTGAAAAGTTGTCGATGTAATGAATATCAATTTAAAGTGAATCAAGTGAAATAACTGAAAACATGTCTTATATTTTAGATTCTTCAAAGTAGCCACCCTTTGCTTTTTTTTTATTAATAAGGGAAAAACTTCCACTAATGAACCCTGACAAAGCACACCTGTGAAGGTAAAACCATTTCAGGTGACTACCTCATGAAGCTCATTGAGAGAACACCAAGGGTTTGCAGAGTTATCAAAAAAAGCAAAGGGTGGCTACTTTGAAGAATCTAAAATATAAGACATGTTTTCAGTTATTTCACACTTTTTTGTTAAGTACATAATTCCATATGTGTTCATTCATAGTTTTGATGCCTTCAGTGAGAATCTACAATGTAAATAGTCATGAAAATAAAGAAACACATTGAATGAGATGAGTCCAAACTTTTGGCCTGTACTGTATATATATATATATATATATATATATATATATATATATATATATATATATATATATATATATATATATATATATATATATAAATAAAGTAAAAAAAAGAAGAAAAATCACAGTTAAGTATTGAATCAAAGCAGTTCCAAAGTCTTCTAGCCAATCAGCATGGAGGATTTTGATTGGATTTCTATTTTTCTAATTCTAATTCTAGCTTATTAAAGAAGAAAAATCAAAAACCAAACAGAGAGATAACAACACAAACAGTCAAATCAATCAATCAATCAATCAATCAATCAATCAATCAATCAATCAATCAATTTGACCAAAGAGCTAATCAACGGATACTTTGAGAAGGAGCAGTCAGAAGCATAACACTTATATACTTCACAATATCTTATTAATACATCCAAAACATACACAAGGCACCTAACCCTAACCTTGGATTCTGTCCTGAGGAAGCCTTTGTGTAGAGCTCAGCTTTTAAACTTCTTCTCTAAACCTTTGATGGCAACCTTTTAACTTGATTTAAAACTTTTTTCAAAGCAGTGATTGCTTTTAAACTCACAGGAGAATTTTTAAACCTGCAAACAGCCCATTTCAAACAAGGACAGCCAGCCAGCACACCTAAGGGGTGAGTTACATTTCAAACAGCTATGCATAGACAGAACACACAGCACTTACACAACTTAAATATATAATACAGCAACATACTTACATGACATTACATTACCGTTCCTATATTCAGGTCTCTTCCTACTCTCCGTATTGGTCAAATATTGTTTTTTATTTACCCGAGAACAGTTCCCCAAAGTATCCTCCCCCCTGTATGTGCACGGTGTAAAGCACGGAGCAGATATTGACTGAGACAGAGATCAAACACCCTCCTGTAGCACAGTTACCGTCCACCGGAACAAGCAGCAAATGGCCTCCTAATTCAATCAGCGTCTCTGCAGACAGCGGGGCCATTATCGGCTGATCCCGAGGCCTGTTACGGCGCTTAATTTCTTTTCGCCCCCCCATGGAATAACTACACCCCTGCCTTCCATCTGCTCTCCCTGATCACAATCAGCCGGCCTTTCTGGAAATATAGCTCCTAAACAATAAGCAAAATGGCTTCCCACATGACAGAGCAATTCAGCTATTATTTTCTTTTCCTCGCGTTCTTTGCAGCTTCTTGGCTGCAGCTTTTCTGTGCATCGTAGAATAATGTTCTTACTATTTGCAGATAAATATAATAAGAATAACAGACCAAGTGTGTTTTGGGTGTATGGTTATTTAGCTTAAGCCGTAACTATAAGATAGTTAGGGTCACAGTGGCCTCGAGCAAAGTACATTGAGTAATAATAACAAGTGAAAAAGGAGCAGTATGTACCGCCGCGTGAGAGCAAATGAGGACGAGACATGGCACAGAGGTCTCGACCCTGGTGGGTGTTAAAGGTGCAGTGGGTAAGACTTACAAAACTACCTTCTGTCATATTTGCTGAAACTGTAACCCTATGTTCCAGTAGAAATACATGAAGCAGGTCATTTAAAAACTATCCAGCTCCTCTGGCTCCACCTACAGCACGTCGTCAAACTGAGGGCCCCGGGCCACAACCGCCCCTTGTAGATTTAGATCCGGCACAGGAAAGTGTTTTTTTAAAACTGCATATACGTGACATTCAAAGCAGAATATGTCAGATTTGCCGACTCTGAGACTCTGAGAAATTCCCCCAGAAGCAGCAGAGAGAGAGTTTTCATATTCAGGCTGAGAAACTGCCTGAATATGAACAACAAAAAAAATGTAATCATGGTTTTGCTTGATTTGCTAAATTCTATGAAGGCTAAGGAACTCTTTTGATGACTTTTCGGAGGGCTTCCGCTGCTCCATAACAAATACGACAAAAAGCTGCACAAAAATGTCAGAAAAAGCAACAGATTTACAAAAAGGTGACAAATGTCTGAGAAAGCTGCAAAAATGAGGAAAAAAGCTACCGAAATGTTAAAAAATAAAGTGACATGCAGTAACAAAAGCACGTCAATAAACTCTCCATGTCTGGCCCTTGGTGGGATTCTCTCTTTCCAGTGTGGCCCTCTGGGAAAATGAGTTTGACCCCCCTGGCCTACAGCCTGGAGTGTGATTTGCAAAAATCCACAGCTCCCTGTTCAGATGCACCAATCAGGGCCAGGGCGTGGTCTAACTGGCGGGTCAATCACTCTCCCTTGTGTGGGGAGGGGTTTAGGAGACCGTTTGGGCTTTAGCAGAAAAGGGGGAGGGACTGAAAAGTTGTCGATGTAATGAATATCAATTTAAAGTGGAATCAGGAAATAACTGAAAACATGTCTTATATTTTAGATTCTTCAGTAGCCACCCCTTTGCTTTTTATTAATAAGGGGAAAAACTTCCACTAATGAACCCTGACAAAGCACACCTGTGAAGGTAAAACCATTTCAGGTGACTACCTCATGAAGCTCATTGAGAGAACACCAAGGGTTTGCAGAGTTATCAAAAAGCAAAGGGTGGCTACTTTGAAGAATCTAAAATATAAGACATGTTTTCAGTTATTTCACACTTTTTTGTTAAGTACATAATTCCATATGTGTTCATTCATAGTTTTGATGCCTTCAGTGAGAATCTACAATGTAAATAGTCACGAAAATAAAAAGGAAACGCATTGAATGAGGTGAGTATATATATATATATATATATATATATATATATATATATATATATATCAGCCTAAAGCACCGGGATCCCTTTGGTCTGTGTGGGCTTATATAAAAAAACAAAAAAGCACCATGGATGGGGTTTTAGTGTAGGCATGTTGTGCTATACTCTACTAATTTAAAGTTTGAAAAGAATAGCAGACTTGAATAAATTACATTAATCGTAAGGAGAGTTTACAGTTAGTAACGACTTTATTTGACCCATTTTTAAGCCCACCAAAAGCAGCAGAAAGCTGCCTACAAAAGCCTTCAAAAAGTGCATCTTTAATCATCTTATACATACAATCAAGCAATCATACAAACATATTTACAGAAGCTCCGCAGTAGAGCAGAGACCTTAGTGATGGAAACGTAGCCAGAGGACAAACAGAGGAAAACAGAAGCGTTATACTGTATTATATTATACTGTCTGGATGCAAATCAAAGACTTTAGAACAGGTTCTCACTCCCATCTGGTGAAATACTGACGCTGGGTCAGGTGACTTTGTCGTTGTTATTGGCGCTAAAAGGCTCAATGGTGATTTTTGCCTCCAACGGCGCCTTCCAGGCAGCTAACATACAAAGACAGACACACACACACACACACACACACACACACACACACACACACACACACACACACACACACACACACACACAGAGACACACACACACACACACACACACAGAGACACACACACACACAGACAAACAGACAGACAGACACACACACACAAACACAAACAGAGACACAAACACAGACAAACAGACACACACACACACACACACAGACAAACAGACGCACACACACACACACACACACACACACACACACACACACACACACACACACACACAGACAACAGACACACATGCACACACA
>NC_053117.1:40152071-40159571 GCF_010015445.1 Perca fluviatilis | reverse complement strand
CATCAATCTGTTGCTGTCTCAGAAACAGAGCCGGAGTCTTATCTCCACGCGGCAGGCAGCAGGAGCTCGCCGGCTCCGATTCTGATTAGCGAGCAGCAGGGCAAAACAGTCAACCTACCCAAAATGCATTGCTGCACGCCGCACGTTTGAAAGTACAGCTGTTGTTTTAAATGGCCCAACACCAGGGCTGGGGACAGAGCGGCCTTCTGATGTATCGAGTGCCGAAAAAAACGCCTCGCCAGTCAATACCCAATCACAACACCTAAAGGAGTGAATGTCATCGGCGTCAGTGAGCCAATCAGCACACAGCATGCTTCTACCAAGATCTAACAATGTCTGTGATTGGCTGTCTAACGTTACAGAGACAGGCAGGAAATACTGTGTATGTGTGAGTGTGTGTGTGTGTGTGTGTGTGTGTGTGTGTGTGTGTTGTGTCTGTGTCTGTGTGTGTGTATGAGTGTGTCTGTCTATACTTCCTAAAAGTCGTTATATTGTTTTGGGGACAGTGACATGGCTGATAGCTAGCTTGTCTTGTTGTTCAACATACTGTCAAATTATTTCTACTGATTGCCAACTGTACACAATGTTATTGACTTTGGATCTTGCTAGCATAGCGTTAGCTTTCTGGCTCGTAGCTAAACTGAAGGGTTCTATCAGCTGAGCGGACTATATGAATATCTCTGGTTGCTAAGGGAGGCAAGTCGTATCTAAGGTCCTTCCTAATTCCTGGTGGAGTGAACAACGTTTGCATTGCATAAGAACCTGATGGATGGGAATGATTGTTCCAGGTATTAGTCAAACCGTACAGGCGTAAACCAGGGAAACGGAGTTATTGTTTGGATAAACTTTAGATTTCGATTGTAAAAACTAATTAAAATACGAACTGATGTTTGAAAAATATGTTGACTCGCCGTCGTCGTCGGCAACCGCCTCGCCGTCGTCGTCGGTAGGGGTGGGGGAAAAATCGTTACAGCATAGTATCGCGATATTTTTCGTGGCAATACTGTATCGATACACAGACACCAAGTATTGATCTATTATTATATATATATATATATATATGTGTTGGTCAGTCTGTCTGCTGACAATCCCACTTTTGCAGCAATAAAATTGAAGTGAGATGAACAAACAGAGAAATGTATCTTTTTAGATAAAACAAATGCTGACAAAATTGTCCTTTGGGGACATCATTTGAAACTGGGAAAAATCTGAAGTTGGAAAAAAGGTAATACATTGCAATATATCGCAGAATATTGCAATATGTTTAAAATCGCAATAATATCGTATCGTGACATAAGTATCGTGATGATATCGTATCGTGAGGCCTCTGGTGATTCCCGCCCCTAGTCGTCGGAGGCAACCGCCTCGCCGTCGTCGTCGGCAACCGTCTCGCCGTCGTCGTCGGCAACCGCCTCGCCGTCGTCGTTGGCAACCGCCTCGCCGTCGTCGTCGGCAACCGCCTCGCCGTCGTCATGCATTAACTCTTACTTACGTTTCTTGTGCAGCCCGGCGGGCAGCTGCTGCCTCTCCTCGAAGTGCGGTCCCGGGAGCATCTTCAGAACCTCCTCGATGCTCCGCCAGCCGGGCCGGGCCAAGACCTGCGCCAGCCGCACGCTCAGCGGGGCGTAGCCGCTGTACACGTACGAGATGTCGTTGGGGTTCTGAGGGAAACGTGACACACAGTCAGAGAAGTTAAAGGTACTCTCTTAAAGGACCACGCCGACTTATCAGGACCTTAGCTTATTCAGCGTGTCCCCCAGAGTTAGATGAGTCCATACATACACCCTCAGCTAGCCTAGCTTAGCACAGATCCTGGAGGTAACCAGCTCCATCTAGCCTAGCTTAGCACAGATCCTAGAGGTAACTGGCTCCATCTAGCCTAGCTTAGCACAGATCCTGGAGGTAACCAGCTCCATCTAGCCTAGCTTAGCACAGATCCTGGAGGTAAGTGGCTCCATCTAGCCTAGCTTAGCACAGATCCTGGAGGTAACCAGCTCCATCTAGCCTAGCTTAGCACAGATCCTGGAGGTAACCAGCTCCATCTAGCCTAGCTTAGCACAGATCCTAGAGGTAACTGGCTCCATCTAGCCTAGCTTAGCACAGATCCTAGAGGTAACTGGCTCCATCTAGCCTAGCTTAGCACAGATCCTGGAGGTAACTGGCTCCATCTAGCCTAGCTTAGCACAGATCCTGGAGGTAACAGCTCCATCTAGCCTAGCTTAGCACAGATCCTAGAGGTAACCGGCTCCATCTAGCCTAGCTTAGCACAGATCCTGGAGGTAAGTGGCTCCATCTAGCCTAGCTTAGCAGATCCTAGAGGTAACTGGCTCCATCTAGCCTAGCTTAGCAGATCCTGGAGGTAACCGGCTCCATCTAGCCTAGCTTAGCACAGATCCTGGAGGTAACCGGCTCCATCTAGCCTAGCTTAGCAGATCCTGGAGGTAACCAGCTCCATCTAGCCTAGCTTAGCAGATCCTGGAGGTGACCGGCTCCATCTAGCCTACTGCTCCCAATAAGTGACTAAATAACATCAAAATGTTCCTATTTCCATGTTGTGATTTGTAGAGTCACAGCGTGTACTAATAACAAGGTCACATGACAGACAGCCATCTTCTAACCGTATACATACTGGGAACTATATTCTCAGAAGGCGAAGCCCTCCCTCCCTCCCTCCCTCCCTCTCTCCTTCCCTCCCTCCCTCCCTCCCTCCCTGCTTCCCTCCCCTCCTTTATCTTCTGACAGATGTCTAACCTGTTCGTTGGCGTCCTCCATCCACAGTTTGAGAGTTTTCCTGATGGTGGGGTAGTTGTTCCTGGTGCTGCTCTGCAGCTTCAGGAGCCCGGCCTTCTCCAGGTTGTTGAGCGTCAGGATGTGTTCGTACCCGTACGTCTACAAGAAGAGACACACACCTCATCAGCCACCTGACTCCTCCACTCGTTACAACCTCTCGGGCTGCAACTACTGACTTGTGGCATTGTCGATTCATCTGCACATTTCTTTCAACCAAATTGCAGTCCTTCCAGAAAAATTGGGAGTTTTTTGTGTGATTGTTGGGCTTAATAGTAGTGTGACTTTACCTGGAGGATCTCTCTTATAGTAGTGTGACTTTACCTGGAGGATCTCTCTCTTATAGTGGGACTTTACCTGGAGGATCTCTCTCTTATAGTGGGACTTTACCTGGAGGATCTCTCTCTTATAGTAGTGTGACTTTACCTGGAGGATCTCTCTCTTATAGTAGGGACTTTACCTGGAGGATCTCTCTCTTATAGTAGTGGGACTTTACCTGGAGGATCTCTCTCTTATAGTAGTGGGACTTTACCTGGAGGATCTCTCTCTTATAGTAGTGTGACTTTACCTGGAGGATCTCTCACTAGGTGTGTGGCTGGAGGATCTTCTCTTATAGTGGGGACCTGGAGGACTCTCTTATAGTAGTGGGATTTACCTTCTCTTTGTGGTCGGGATTTACTTGGGGGATCTCTATGTAGTGGGCTTTACCTGGAGGATCTCTCACTTGTAGTGGGACTACCTGGAGGATCTCTCTTAGTAGTGGATTTACCTGGAGGGATCTCTCTCCTGTGGTGGGCTACCTGGAGGGATCTCTGTCTGTGATTCCTGCCGGATCCTTGATCCTTCCTGGGCCGCTGGTCTTACTCCGTACCGTTCACAAAAAAGATACCATAGATCCGTCTTTAGTCTAAACACGGGCTGGAGGTAACTAAAACAACCCAGTACACTCAGTTCCACACACACACACACACACACACACACACACACACACACACACACACACACACACACACACACACACACACACACACACACACACACACAGTCACTCAGACACACACTTGTGTCAGTATCACGTCCACGATAGCAGAAAATGGTAGAGTAACAACATACTGTTACTCCATTACTGTACTTCCAGTCCAAATGTTGTGGTACTACCTTGAGTCTTTCTTCCTTTCATTCAAAAAAAAAAACTTTTATTTAATAAAAAAATTTAAAAAATTTTAAAATTCATCTGTTCCACTTGGTACTTACTAGTTACTTTAGTTACTCCATTCATCTAATTAAAATAATATAAATTAATATCCATTCCCTTTCTCCATTACTAGTTACTTTAGTTCCTCCTTCATTCTGTTCACTTCTGTTACTGTTACTTGAGTTAATTCACATTCATCTCTCCTTCCGTTCGTACTTGTTACTTACTAACATTCATCTTTACTTTTTACATTCATCTGTTCCAGCTTAACTCACTACATTCATCTGTTCCATTTGTTCCTCCTTTAGTTACTGTTACATACAATTCATTCCAGTTCGGTCCTTCTAGTTACTACTCCATTCATTGTCAGCTTGTAGTTACTAACTCACATTCATCTGTTACAGCTTTAGTTACTAGTTACTTTAGATTACTCCACTACATTCATCTGTTACAGCTTTAGTTACTAGTTACTTTAGTTGTTACTTTAGTTACTCCGCTACATTCACCTGTTCCAGCTTTAGTTACTAGTTACTTTAGTTACTCCCTACATTCACCTGTTCCAGCTTTTGTTACTAGTTACTTTAGTTACTCCGCTACATTCACCTGTTCCAGCTTTTAGTTACTAGTTACTTTAGTTACTCCACTACATTCACCTGTTCCAGCTTTTGTTACTAGTTACTTTAGTTGTTACTGGATTATCCGCTACATTCATCTGTTCCAGCTTTAGTTACTAGTTACTTTGTAGTTGCAGTCATCTGTTCCAGCTTTTAGTTACTAGTTACTTTAGTTGTTACTTTAATTACTCATTCACCTGTTCCAGCTTTAGTTACTAGTTACTTTAGTTACTCCCCAAATTAATCTGTTACAGCTTTAGTTACTAGTTACTTTAGTTACTCCTGCAGTCATCTGTTCCAGCTTTAGTTACTAGTTACTTTAGTTGTTACTTTTAGTTACTCCGCTACATTCACCTGTTCCAGCTTTAGTTACTAGTTACTTTTAGTTTATCCCGCTTCCACATTCATCTGTTCCAGCTTTAGTTACTAGTTACTTTAGTTACTCCCACTACATTCACCTGTTACAGCTTTAGTTACTAGTTACTTTAGTTACTCCACTAAATTCATCTGTTCCAGCTTTAGTTACTAGTTACTTTAGTTACTCCGCTACATTCATCTGTTCCAGCTTTAGTTACTAGTTACTTTAGTTACTCCGCTACAGTCATCTGTTCCAGCTTTAGTTACTAGTTACGTTAGTTACTCCACTACATTCATCTGTTCCAGCTTTAGTTACTAGTTACTTTAGTTACTCCACTACATTCATCTGTTCCAGCTTTAGTTACTAGTTACTTTAGTTACTCCGCTACATTCATCTGTTACAGCTTTAGTTACTAGTTCCTTTAGTTACTCCACTACATTCATCTGTTACAGCTTTAGTTACTAGTTCCTTTAGTTACTCCGCTACATTCATCTGTTACAGCTTTAGTTACTAGTTACTTTAATTACTCCACTACATTCATCTGTTACAGCTTTAGTTACTAGTTACTTTAGTTGTTACTTTAGTTACTCCGCTACATTCACCTGTTCCAGCTTTAGTTACTAGTTACTTTAGTTACTCCCCTACATTCACCTGTTCCAGCTTTAGTTACTAGTTACTTTAGTTACTCCGCTACATTCACCTGTTCCAGCTTTAGTTACTAGTTACTTTAGTTACTCCACTACATTCACCTGTTCCAGCTTTAGTTACTAGTTACTTTAGTTGTTACTTTAGTTACTCCGCCACATTAATCTGTTACAGCTTTAGTTACTAGTTACTTTAGTTACTCCGCTGCAGTCACCTGTTCCAGCTTTAGTTACTAGTTACTTTAGTTACTCCCCTACATTCACCTGTTCCAGCTTTAGTTACTAGTTACTTTAGTTACTCCGCTACATTCACCTGTTCCAGCTTTAGTTACTAGTTACTTTAGTTACTCCACTACATTCACCTGTTCCAGCTTTAGTTACTAGTTACTTTAGTTGTTACTTTAGTTACTCCGCCACATTAATCTGTTACAGCTTTAGTTACTAGTTACTTTAGTTACTCCGCTGCAGTCATCTGTTCCAGCTTTAGTTACTAGTTACTTTAGTTGTTACTTTAGTTACTCCGCTACATTCACCTGTTCCAGCTTTAGTTACTAGTTACTTTAGTTACTCCGCTACATTCATCTGTTCCAGCTTTAGTTACTAGTTACTTTAGTTACTCCACTACATTCATCTGTTCCAGCTTTAGTTACTAGTTACTTTAGTTACTCCACTACATTCATCTGTTCCAGCTTTAGTTACTAGTTACTTTAGTTACTCCACTACATTCATCTGTTCCAGCTTTAGTTACTAGTTACTTTAGTTACTCCACTACATTCATCTGTTACAGCTTTAGTTACTAGTTACTTTAGTTACTCCGCTACATTCATCTGTTACAGCTTTAGTTACTAGTTACTTTAGTTACTCCGCTACATTCATCTGTTCCAGCTTTAGTTACTAGTTGCTTTAGTTACTCCACTACATTCACCTGTTCCAGCTTTAGTTACTAGTTACTTTAGTTGTTACTTTAGTTACTCCGCTACATTCACCTGTTCCAGCTTTAGTTACTAGTTACTTTAGTTGTTACTATAGTTACTCCGCTACATTCATCTGTTACAGCTCTAGTTACTAGTTACTTTAGTTACTCCGCTACATTCACCTGTTCCAGCTTTAGTTACTAGTTACTTTAGTTGTTACTATAGTTACTCCGCTACATTCATCTGTTACAGCTCTAGTTACTAGTTACTTTAGTTACTCCGCTACATTCATCTGTTACAGCTCTAGTTACTAGTTACTTTAGTTACTCCGCTACATTCATCTGTTACAGCTCTAGTTACTAGTTACTTTAGTTACTCCGCTACATTCATCTGTTACAGCTTTAGTTACTCTGTTACAGCTTTAGTTACTAGTTACTTTAGTTACTCCGCTACATTCATCTGTTCCAGCTTTAGTTACTAGTTACTTTAGTTGTTACTTTAGTTACTCCGCTACATTCACCTGTTCCAGCTTTAGTTACTAGTTACTTTAGTTCTTACTATAGTTACTCCGCTACATTCATCTGTTACAGCTCTAGTTACTTTAGTTACTCCGCTACATTCATCTGTTACAGCTTTAGTTACTAGTTACTTTAGTTACTAGTTATTTTAGTTACTAGTTACTTTAGTTACTAGTTACATGTAGTTTATAAAATCTGATGTTTGATTCTAAAGTAAACTAGCCGACAATATAACGGACTACAAGTCTACAGCTGAGATGATGAGACCATTAAACACACAACTGGTTGGAGAGAAAGGAGAGAAGAGAGAAAGGAGAGAAGAGAGAAAGGAGAGAAGAGAGAAAGGAGAGAAGAGAGAAGAGAGAAAGGAGAGAAGAGAGAAAGGAGAGAAGAGAGAAAGGAGAGAAGAGAGAAAGGAGAGAAGAGAGAAAGAGAAAGGAGAGAAGAGAGAAAGGAGAGAAGAGAGAAAG